>NW_023396956.1:892546-1057546 GCF_011125445.2 Fundulus heteroclitus | reverse complement strand
TAAAGTTGGGATCACAGGAATGACCTTCCTGCCTAATTTCTATCAAAGTTACAAACATTCAGCAAAGCAGGAAACAAAGTCAGGTTGTGTTGAAATTAAACATCAGTGCGGCGTCATTAACCGGATAAACCTGCAGGTGTAGCAGAGGTACAGTGAGTTATTAACGGCCATGAATGCAACAGATTGTGACTGATCACAGTGTTCTGCTGCGTCTCCACCGGGTCTGCTGCTATTCTGGCATGAAACAAGAGGAAGATTTAACATCATGACTTTTACAGACTGATGAATTTATCCTGACAGTTCTGTTAATGTGTCAGAGATATGCAAACAGCATGATTCCAGGCATAAGTTAATAAACTAGCAGTGAAACTAACAACATAAAAGTAAACTAGAAAAATCAGACGCAGAGAACGCCTGCCTCCAGATTTTGTTTCTGTTATTTCTCTCTGATAACTTATACCAGAGAAGAGCTACTAAGCATCAGACTTTCAGCATTATTCCACATTATGACTGATAATAATAACCTTTCTCACAGTTATGACCAGCGAGCTGCTAATTCTGCTGACGCCACAAAGATCGCCGTCGCCTGCAGATAGGAGGCTGATCAGCTCTGCTGCAGCCAGAACCATCTGGACCTCGGTACCATCCTCGGTACCGAGCTGCCCTCCCTCCTGGACCTGCACATCTCCAGAGTCAGGAAACGGGTCAGAACCATCACTGCAGGTCCACAACATGTTCCACCTTCTCCCCTCCGGGAGGCGCTACAGAGCTCTGTACGCCACAACCAGCAGACCCAGGACCAGTTTCTTCCCACAATGCATCACTCTGATGAACAGCTGACTCTGACTCCCAGTCTCAGGTTCAGTTCCTGATCCTGACCCAGTAACTCTGCGTCTATCCAGCTGTCAGTTATTAATAATTCTCTGTCTCAGTGCTCTTCATATTGTCATGTTCTCCATTCTGGCTATAAATCCACCTTCCTCATGTCCATAACACCGTGTTTAATATTCATTTATTCCAGCATGCTCTGCACTCACCACTGTGGATGCATGTTTGTATGTGTATGCACACCTTTACGTCACTCCCACCTCACACATGAACATAATGATGATTTATTATATATTGTTATATTATCCCTCCTTTACTCTCGGCTCAGTGCATTATTGCCTCAACCGGTCTGCTTGTGCTCACGACTCTTTTCTACGCTGCAGACTCTCTGCTTTTTATTACTGCATCGTTGTGTTGTTGGGTTATCTAAGTCAGCACATCGTGAGCGTCGTACAATCCAGAGTCAGATTCCTCGCATGCGTTCACATCCCTGGCACATGAAGCTGGTTCTGATTTGAAAACATGAAAACACTGCAAAAGCGGATCTAAAAATAAGTAAAATATTCTTAAACTTAGTGTATTTGTCCTCTATTTGAGCAGGTAAATAAGATTACCTGCCAATGTAATGAGTATTTTGAACCCTAAAATAAGACAATTAGATATACTGCACTTGAAATAAGATGGAGATGAATTGTTCCGATTTTAAGAGCAAAAATCTTATTCTATTGGCAAATCATCTTATTTACCTGCTCAAATCAAGGACAAATAGACTAATTTTAAGAGCATTTTACTTATTTTTAGTTCCCTTTTTGCAGTGAAGATTTGTTGTGTTAAAGCGGAGAAAACATGTAAAGCATGCAGGGCGGCGTGGAACATAAGGAGGAATAATGTTTACGGGGCGTGAATACTTCTGCAGACTAAACGGACATGTGAAGCCTCGGTGAGTGCAGCGTCTGCACCTGGATGCCGTCTCTGAGGTGACATCCGGACTTGGTGAGGTGAGAAGAACTCATGGAGGGCTGATGTTCTGGATGCACAGGCCTCTGCTGGGTCGGGTTTCAGCAGCATGGACAGAACCGCCCGGCAGGCCGAGCCCGATACCCTCCTTCAGCTCTCAGGTCGGTGTGGTCCCCCCTGTCGAATTCCCGTCTCTAAGCAGGATTAGCATAGATGATGGGAGCCCAGCGGCCGTTTGTGATGGTGTGAGTGTTCTGGTATCCTGAGGCCTGCTCAGGTTTCAGCTGGAGGCTCTACCTGGAGACGCTCAGCGTTCCTAGAATAAAACACCCGGCTCAGCTGAAAGCGGCGAGGACGAGGCGGGTCAAGTCATCCCCGGGATTTACAGCCAACTAGCTTCCCAGAAAAGATTCTGCAGGAAGAGGACAAGCGGTGGAGGACGTTCAGGTTCTGCTCGTCCCAAACCTGAGATCAGGAGATCCAAACGGCGCCGCTCATGATGGTTGGAGCTACAGCAAAACTAGTAAGACGATTATACTCAGGCATCATGAAGGCCACCTTTAATTTCTCTACTCAGGTTTAGCATAAATCTGCTGTTTTTAACCACCTAGATTAATTTAGGTTCTGCAGATATGTGCCGTTTCAGAACCAACAGAGAAGTTCTGACCCTAACTGCCAGAAGCACTGATTTAAATGGCTGTGGATGGTTTATTTAAATATTCCTATTGTTTAGAAAACTTGAACTGCTAATAAAAGTAAAAAATTATGAAAAAATCTGAAAAATGACTATTTTTTCTTAACTATTATCAGATATGATAATATAAATTGAATATAAATGGAGCGGTGTGTTATTGGTGCAGAATGAGCAGCTGACAGCTATGAAATTAATCAGACCAGGATGAACTCCTCCTGTTCTCACACCTTTCTCTCAGTGATGCAGGAACTATGAGACTATTTGGAGAAAACACGATGAAGATGAAATAAACACGGCGTCCACATTTCCCTCCGTTATTTTGTGAAAAACCAAACGCCTGACGCCGTGTCCTGATTTAACCCGTAGAACCGGCTTCATTCTGCCCTAAACGCTGCATTTTATCAGACTCCATCCTCACCGATGTGGTACAGCCCGATCCAGTCGGTGGCGTCCACCTCCTCCTTGATGTCCCAGGAGATGACCAGGTTGTGGCCCCGGTTCAGCGTGTACTCCAGCGTGGACGCCGTCAGCGAGGACCGGCTCTGGGAGGTCACCAGGTCGGTGTCGCTGTTGGCCCGCATCAGCCCGATGGGCCCCCCCACCACGGACGCCGCGTCCACCGCCGCCCCGCCCCTCTCCGCCAGCGTCCGCAGGTTTTCCGGGCTGAGGGTGTGGCGCAGGTGAGGGCTGCGCCGGCGGGGCGCCGACAGGTGTTCCCGCCCCCCGACCGGCAGGTTGGGGGGGTTGTGGGAGCGGGTCCTGGGCGGCAGGACGGCGGTGGCGAGGGAAGGTCTCATGCTGAAAGGCCGGTCAGTGAGCTGCAGGAGGATGAAGACGAGGAGATGAGGAAGAGCTCGTCCGTCACCAGGCGGCACCGTCGCTCTGAGGAGGCGAGCAGAACATGTGGCCGTCACAGCTGAAGGTTCTCATGGACCGTCGCAGGTCTGGTTTCAGCCGGGTTTAGAAACCTGGAAGGAGCAGAGAACAGAGGCGTTACTAAACCTGAAGACCTGAAGTTCAGCGAGGAAGCCTGCTGGAAGTAGAAGGATGTGAATCTGAGACGGGTGACGTCTACGGCCGGGTAGCTGGTAACATGCTTCCCTGATCCAACCGGTACCAGTTCTGGTCCCAAAGCAGCAAAGGAGCCCACAGCATCACTCTCCCACCACCATGCCTGACTGTAGGCCTGGTATACTTTCTCTAAGGCCTCTAAGGCTGCAGTAGGCATGCCAGCCCCATTGGTGGCGCTGTGGCACTGCCAAAGAAACATGCAAAAACGCAGAGCATGCGCAGACGGCTCAGGAAGTAAGACCAGCGCCACGGCGGAGGATCAGACGCAAACATCCACACCTGCCTCAGCAGGTGTTAAAAAGATGAGGAGAGCCCGCCGGCCCCCGCTCATCCTCACGACATTCTACAGAAGCACCATAGAGAGCATTCTGACCAGCTGTCTCTCTGTGTGGTGTGGAGGCTCCTGTGCCTCCAACTGGAAGAACGTGAGGAGAGTGGTGAGGACAGCAGAAGGGATCATCGGGGCTCCTCTTCCCTCCATTAAGGACATTTCATCTCAGCGCTGTGTGTCCCGTAACATCATCAGGGATCCCTCACACAGTGAGTTTGGACCGAGGTTTCTGTTAATGTGGGCCACCATGGATACTAAACTAAGGCAATGGGATACATAGTCATCACTGGTGGAGTCGCTGCAGGATGTCGTGATGATTCAGAAGGAAAAGATCTGCCTCTGCTGCACACCAACCATCACTGTAATCTGGCACCGTGCATCTTTACTCCATTACAGTTTAATGGTTTTCTGGACATTGTCTCTGATTAAGATAAATACATTTCTGGATCATCCATGAGGTCCACATGGTAATATCAGACCAGGAGCTCTGGTTCTCCGTGGTTTATGTTGAAGGTACTTCTTGTGTGGTTGAGGCGGCTCTGGTTACCAGCCTGACCGTCAGAGGAGACCTAAATGTATAAAGCCCTTAATAATCAAGAATAGAATTTAAAATTCTCCTTCTAACGTATAAAGCCCTTAATAATCAAGCTCCATCATATATCAGAGCTCTGATTACCCCGTATGTTCCTAACAGAGCACTTCGCTCTCAGACTGCAGGTCTGCTGCTGGTTCCTAGAGTCTCTAAAAGTAGAATGGGAGGCAGATCCTTTAGCTATCAGGCTCCTCTCCTGTGGAACCAACTCCCAGTTTTGGTCCGTGAGGCAGACACCCCGTCTACTTTTAAAACTAATCTTAAAACTTTCCTTTGTGACAAAGCTTCTAGTCAGAGTGGCTCATGTTACCCTGAGCTACCTCTATAGTTATGCTGCTATAGGCTTAGGCTGCTGGAGGACATCAGGGTCTATTTCTCTCTCTCTGCTGAGTTCTACTGTTCTTCAATTATGCATTATGTGTTGTCATTTCTGCTTTAACTTTCTGTTCTCTGTCATTTATCTTCATAGTAGGTACACCTGGTCTGGTGTTCTGTTAGCTGTGACATCATCAGGGGAGGCAGATCATTCACTATTACCATCTACCATAGAAAGTACTCCTGGGTCAATGTGAGCTTCTGTGTCTCTGCTCTGTCTTCTCTACCATAGAAAGTACTCCTGGGTCAATGTGAGCTTCTGTGCTTTCTGTGTCTCTGCTCTGTCTTCTCTAACATAGAAAGTACTCCTGGGTCAATGTGAGCTTCTGTGCTTTCTGTGACTCTGCTCTGTCTTCTCTACCATAGAAAGTACTCCTGGGTCAATGTGAGCTTCTGTGCTTTCTGTGTCTCTGCTCTGTCTTCTCTAAGCCCCAGTGGGTGGAGGCAGATGAGCGTTCACACTGAGCCTGGTTCTGGTTCTGCTGGAGGTTCTCCTCCCTGTTAAAGGGGAGTTTTCCTCTCCACTGTGGCTTCATGCATGCTCAGTATGAGGGATTGCTGCAAAGCCATCAACAATGCAGACGACTGTCCACTGTGGCTCTACGCTCTTTCAGGAGGAGTGAATGCTGCTTGGAGAGACTTGATGCAACCTGCTGGGTTTCCTTAGAGAGGAAACTTTCTCACCAACCTGGAGGATCTGATGGAGTCTGACTTTGGAAAGAACCTTGAGATGATGTGATGTGTAAGTTGGTGCTATATAAATAACATTTTATTGAACTGAATTAAACCTTGGCCTAGGCCCAGTCAGACTAATGAGCGTGCCTCTGTGTCTCGGTCTGAAAGCATGCTGAATGGTTCTTCTTCGGGTCTTGGGGGTTGTGGGGCTTGTTCACTTAACGGCTCTCTCATAAACCACCTGGCACCTTGATGACTGTTAATTGGGGCAACAGAAAAGCTTTAGCAGCTTTCTGTCCAGCAGTGGGAGCTAAGAATGAGGGAACTGGGCATCAGCGGTCCTTGTCAGTGAACTGACTGTGGGTAGAAAGGCCAGGCCACCAGTTTCCAGCCTTTAAATGTCACACAGAACCTGAATAAACAACGGTACTTCTGCCAACAACGTCCTTTGGACAGATGAGACCACAGCAGAGAAAACTGACAACATTAAAACCCCGAGACCAGCTGTGAGGCCCTGGGCTTGTTGCAGAACCTGGGCAGTGTGCAGCCTCTGATTTGACTAGAACTTCCTCTATTCTTGAGTCAAACTGAGGCTCGGACCAAAGCGGGTCATCAACAGAACAATGGTCCCAAACACAGCAGATGATCTACGTCAGAATGAAAGAGAAAAGACCCGAGCTGTTGCAATGGCCTAGTCAAAGTCCAGACCTGAGGCCAGCAGGGAGCAGAAACCGATAGAAAGAAACTGCTGCTGACCGCGGTTCGACAAGCAGTCGGATCAGTTCTGTGTTCTGGTGCAGTTCTAGTTAAAGGTCCATTTACTGTCAAATCTGTAGTTCTGATTCTCTGAGGTTATTTTCCTCATCCAACCGTCTGGCAACAACCAAAGGGTTTCACTTATCGTCTCTCAAATGAAACGTAAAACCTTCAAATTAAATAAATTAATATGAAATCAATGCGGTGTGGAACCGCCGAACAGAACCCACGACCCGGGTTCTGCATCTCTGTGTTTCCCCGAGCCTGCAGCTGAAATGAGATCCGATGCATGAGAGTGAAGGAAAGCCTGGACGTCCCTGACTCAACAAGATTACCGGAGCGTGACCTCATCACACAGGCAGACCTAGACGGGGATTTACGGCAGAATAAAAATCACAGATGCAGGCCTGCGTAAATCCAGCTCACGTGGCCGCGCCGCTCTGAGAGGCCCGCAGACGCAGAACCTCTGGCTGCTTATGTAACAGCTCCTCCGGCCTTAAGCTCGTCCTCCACCGTCTAACGCAGACGTGCACAGGGAGCACCAGAAATAGCAAACAAGCAGCAAACGCCAAAGATGCGACCTGAGGGGAGGGAACCTGGACGCCATCCAGAGGTTCTCCTCCCGTTACGACGCTGGATTACTGATTGATTCTCAGGAAGAAAACAACTCCAGCATCATTTCTGCCGGCGCTGACCCTCTGCTTGCCCTTAAATGATGTCTCCATCGGCCTCATGGGGACTCTCACTTTGTTTCCCCCCCTCAGGAAACCAGCAGCAGGGAAGACAGAAGACATCTGCAGCGGAGAACCTCTGATTTGGAGAACATTCCCTGAACTGAAACGGATCTAGAACTTCAGGCGTGGATAAAAAGGTCCCATTCTTTGTGGCATAATTGTGTCGTTAAGCCACAGGACAGAGAAATGTATCCTGGTTCTGTGAGGCTGGGCTAGCTTTCTGTTTATATATCGGCTTACACGCCTCAGGGTGCAGAGTCCTCAGCGTCAGACACACAATGTGCTGAAAAGCTTCAGTCAGGCCTGGGAAGCACGATGAGCTGCAGCCGTCTGCAGACTTACACATTCAGTGAGGTTAGGAGTCGGATCCTCTGGATCCAGGATGTGGATCAGAAGAACCGACCGACTGGTCACCATCAGCGTGAGACTCCTCCATTAGAGCAGAGTTTGGTCAGTTTGCTGCTGTGAAGCTTTACCGAGGTGGAAAGACATCAGCAATGAGCTCAGAGCAGCAGCTGCAGACTGTCTGAGGTCCATCATCCTGCAGAGAGGAGAACATCTCAGCAGGATGGAGGTCCAGCAGAACCATCTAATGCCATCAACAGCCACGGTGGTGGAGGCCTAACAGTCGTTCTATTTTTTATTCAGGCTGAATCTCATCTGAGAGACACCTAACTGATAAAACATTTTACAAACAGTAACGATCCAATTAAAACAGCCGGCTGGTAAAATATGAGCTGAAAACCAGAGCAGGACGCAGAAGAAGATTTCTACTTTTCTTAGAAGACATTAAATAGAGCCAGAGGTCGCTTCAGGTTCTGCTGCAGAGACGTCGGTGTTGAGCCGGCTTCAGCAGCTCCTGATGGGACCAGGATGTCCTCTGTGGACCAGAACGTCACAGAGACCTGAGTCCATCTGTCCCACGGCTGAAACCGGGTCGTCAACAGAACCGTGGTCCCAAACAGCAGCTGATCCACATCAGGATGACTGAAAGGGATCAGAAACAAGGTGCTGCAATGGCCTAGTCAAAGTCCAGGCCTTCAGAGAACCGAGGAGAAACTGTCTGCAAATATCAATGGATGGAAGCATTTTGAGGAGAAGAATGGACTGAAGGAGGTTCTACCCGCTGGAAACGATCCGGTTCTGGAGTGAAAACGGGCCAAAAAGCGAGAAGAACCAAAAAGGAACAACACACAAACGTTGTAAGACCTCCAGGGAACCTGGAGAACCTTTTGATCTGCTGGGAGGGAACCTCCGGTTGTCTGAAGAGTTATTCAGGACCTGCAGATGAAGAAATGAGGCGTTTCAGCCATCTGAACATCTGGGGGGGGGGGGGGGGGGGGTCGCTCTGCTCGGCGATCTGCTGCTGTCAGCAGGGGGAACCCTCGGAGAACCGGTGGAGGTGACTGC
This sequence comes from Fundulus heteroclitus, assembly GCF_011125445.2. Lineage (NCBI taxonomy): Eukaryota > Metazoa > Chordata > Actinopteri > Cyprinodontiformes > Fundulidae > Fundulus > Fundulus heteroclitus. The sequence goes on along the minus strand of NW_023396956.1, from coordinate 1,049,123 downwards.
AGCACTTCCAGCCTGACTGAACGGGCACCTTCAGAGCTGGCAGTCAGGTCCAGCTGTCCCTGCCTGACTGGAGGAGGATGAGGAGGATGAGGAGGATGAAGACGTCCGACCCTCTGCATGAAGAGCCACATGTGACAGAACCCATCAGAAACGTCTCCGTGGGTCAAAATGGCATCGAGTCAGCAGGATCTCCATCAAACGAAACATTTGGTTTCATTTTTGTTCTTGTTTAGAACCAGAACCAGTTTGGTCAGACAGAAATCAGCAGGGAGAGTTTTACAGAAATGAGTGAAGCCGGCCTGCAGCCGCCCTGAACATCGCTCAGAAACCCAGACCAGGCCCGGTGTGGAACCATGCCATCAAAGATCCACCAAAGCCAACATCTCACAGCATCTGTCTCCATTAACGGCCTCCAGCGTTTAAAAGTCGTTCAATCATTTTACAAAACTCACATCTGAGGCTTCCAGAGGTCTGGCTGCACTGCTGGAGGGGAAAAGCAGAAAAGCTAAAATATGACCAGGACCGGTTTGATTTCCTCACAGATGAACAAGCAAAGCCTGTTTCTGCTGAACTCTAACAGATGTGGACCGAGCTGCAGGAAACATGGCAGAACAACCCGGAGGAGGTTCTGATCACCTCTGCGTCTGCATGTTTCCACTTTTCCTGAGCGGCTCTAGGATGTAGGACTGAATGCTGGCTGAGCTCCTGACTTCTTACCGCAGGTCGATAACCCATCCAGGCCTGCTGGAGGACCTCCGCGGGAAGGTAACCCCCTCCCTGCTCCAGGCTCACGGCCGAACCGCGTCAGCAGAACCGCCTTACATAACAGCGCGTCTCCAGGCGTTTCTGCTCCATCTGCGCGCACACGCCTGAGCGCGACATGCGGCCAATGTGCAGCCAGGCTCCTGTTTCTGTGGGAATCCCCTACGTCATCGCTCTACATGCAGCATGCAGCTGTGTGCCATCACGCATGAAGCTCAAATCAGCCCGCATCGGCGCGGAGAACCGCAAACGAGCGCGCAGCTCGGAGCGCTGCGGCTGTTTCAGTGACAGATGCACCATCATCATCATCATCATCATCATCATCATCATCGCTACCTCCGCCGCCTCCATCCCGCCGTGCACAGCTTACCTTTGACGCAGAGCTGCGGGATGGAGGCAGGATCCCCTCCCTCGCAGCTCGCAGCTCCTGCGGTCACGCAGCGGGACGGTAGGTGTGAAAAAGCCCAGCCTCCACCTCCCCTTCCTCCCGCTGCCGTTCCTGCGCCCCCTCCGGGATGAGCCGCAGTCCGCGCCGCGTCCTCCCAGCTGCGCACAGCCTGGCCGGCCAGAGCAACTGCTGCCGGAGCACAGAGAGACGAGAGCAGCAGCTCACCGGAGGATGGCGTCCTGCTGCCTGCTGCCTGCTGCCTGGGTCCCAGTCAGCGCAGGGACCGCGTCAGCTCCTTCCCAGCGCTGTGCAGCGCATATTAATGTGGGGAAAATACCGGAGTGGGCGGCGATTCAAGCAACCTGTGGCCCTGCGCGGCCACCCAATCAGCGCGTTTATTCTTTCCTCTCTGTCTCCACGTTTTCCTCTAATCATCTGAGAGCAGATTAACTCTGCCTTCAACTAACAAGCTGCTGGATTTTAACTACGAACTCAACAAAAGCAGGGAAGCACATTTTTATTAAGCATTTTTATTTTACTGTAGATGTAAAATGTGTCCAAAGCGTTTTATGGACCATCCACTAAATTCATAACAATTTGGTTCACTTATCCAGCGCTGATTCCCAACTATTATCATCTGAAGGCACTTTACAAGACAAACAATCCAGTTCAGTTTATAGTCAGAAAGTTTCCTCTCTAAGGAAACCCAGCAGGTTGCATCAAGTCTCTCCAAGCAGCATTCACTCCTCCTGAAAGAGCGTAGAGCCACAGTGGACAGTCGTCTGCATTATTGATGGCTTTGCAGCAATCCCTCATACTGAGCATGCATGAAGCGACAGTGGAGAGGAAAACTCCCCTTTAACAGGGAGGAGAACCTCCAGCAGAACCAGAACCAGGCTCAGTGTGAACGCTCATCTGCCTCCACCCACTGGGGCTTAGAGAAGACAGAGCAGAGACACAGAAAGCTCAGAAGCTCACATTGACCCAGGAGTACTTTCTATGTTAGATAAGACAGAGCAGAGACACAGAAAGCTCAGAAGCTCACATTGACCCAGGAGTACTTTCTATGGTAGAGAAGACAGAGCAGAGACACAGAAAGCTCAGAAGCTCACATTGACCCAGGAGTACTTTCTATGGTAGAGAAGACAGAGCAGAGACACAGAAAGCACAGAAGCTCACATTGACCCAGGAGTACTTTCTATGGTAGAGAAGACAGAGCAGAGACACAGAAAGCACAGAAGCTCACATTGACCCAGGAGTACTTTCTATGTTAGAGAAGACAGAGCAGAGACACAGAAAGCTCAGAAGCTCACATTGACCCAGGAGTACTTTCTATGTTAGAGAAGACAGAGCAGAGACACAGAAAGCACAGAAGCTCACATTGACCCAGGAGTACTTTCTATGTTAGAGAAGACAGAGCAGAGACATTTTTTATTTTTACATTTTTTATGTTTTTCTTTTGTCATCTGGTTTTCCTCTGGAGCCTCTCAACAAAAATTCCCTCAAACATGTATCATAAATGTGCGGCTTAATGATAATAAAGTCGAAGTCTCAAAGTCTCTAAAAAGAGAACAGAAACACTGATCTAGGGGTACTTTCTAAGTTAAAGAAAAAGTAGAGAGTTAGTCAGCATCTCAAGGAGAGAAACAGGCTCAAACGCAGAAAGCCAGGGCCAAGTGACTGATCTATAGAAGGTACAGTAGTCCAGCTGAACTAAAAATCAGCTTTCTACCTCCAAAGTAGAATGGGAGGCAGATCCTTTAGCTATCAGGCTCCATCATATATCAGAGCTCTGAGAATAGAATTTAAAATTCTTCTTCTTACGTATAAAGCCCTTAATAATCAAGCTCCATCATATATCAGAGCTCTGATTACCCCGTATGTTCCTAACAGAGCACTTCGCTCTAAGACTGCAGGTCTGCTGGTGGTTCCTAGAGTCTCTAAAAGTAGAATGGGAGGCAGATCCTTTAGCTATCAGGCTCCTCTCCTGTGGAACCAACTCCCAGTTTTGGTCCGTGAGGCAGACACCCCGTCTACTTTTAAGACTAATCTTAAAACTTTCCTTTGTGACAAAGCTTCTAGTCAAAGTGGCTCATGTTACCCTGAGCTATGTCTGTAGTTAATTCATAGAAAAGTAGTTTGAACCAGAAGTTGGTGCATTTTAACCCTTGCAGTGGTTTTAAAGCTTTAAAGCAGGATTAAGTCAGAACCTGTAAAATATATTGAAGTTTTTTTAATTAAACCTACATTTTCTCCTCCACATGTGCATTTTCTACATTAATTATCGTCTCTCCTGCAGCCTCAGGAAGCAGTTTTAAACTTTAAACAGCTAAAAACAAACATGCTTTACCTGTTAGGAGGTAGTTATAAATATTCACCTGTTTCATGGTCATGTTAGCAGCTCACACCTGGCAGGTAAATACTGCCCCCAGCAGGTAAAACCGGGAACTGCGTTTTAAACAGAGTTCAAATACCTAAATATTTCACATTGTTTTTTATTCTGACTGTAATAAAATAAGTTATTTACCCTGATGACTAATGAATATTTACATGATTGGAGGATTTATCCGTCTCTGTGCTTCATTGGGAACTGGTTCTGTAGAAACAATCGGATCAGAAATAAAATGCTGATTGTTGCATGAAAAGTGTAAGAAACTAAAGAAAAACAGAGAAACAGGAATTATTTTCTTGGTTTTATTCAAACATTTGTGCCAAAAAGTCCCATTTACAGTTAGATCAGCTAGAAATATGAGAAATATAAAAACATCAACCAGTTTTTACACAAACCTGAGGATCAAAGCCACCAGAACATTCAAAGACCCAAACCCAATACGTCCTCAGCTACGTGGCACATCTGCACATCAAACACCAACAGCTGGATTTCAGCTTCAACGTCCGACCCAGGAGCCCACGGTTCCTCTGGAAGGTACCGCCGGGCTGTTCCACCGGGTCACTTAGAACCACCGGGTCACTTAGAACCACCGGGTCACTTAGAACCACCGGGTCATTTAGAACCTGCTACTGTCTGGGTGTGCATGGGCTGCAGAACATAGAAATCCAGTTAAATGAAACCGGACCCGTTCTCATCAGGACACCAGAGGTACTTGTAACCACGATGGTTCCCCATGTTCTGCTGGATGAAAGGTTCCTGAACGGGTCCGATAACGGCAGGAGGGGAACACGCTTAGAGCTTTAGTTTCAGAACCAAAGGGAAATTCTGGAGGTGAGATTTCGGTCCAACCCAGAAATGCCGACAGGTTCTGCGATGGTTTGACGTTGAAGCTCAAACCGAGCTCAGCTTCTGCACAACAAAGACCCGGCGCCGGTTCTGAAGAACCTCTCAGGCCGCAGATAAAGACCCAGACGGTACCGCTCTGCTCAAAGCGGCCCTGACCTTTAACCTTTAACCTGAGGCCTCTGAGGTCATCAAGCAGTGAGTTACAGAACAAACACGGACCTTTTGTTCTGGTGGGTAAAAGCGGGTCAACAGAACCACGCAGCAGCTGCCAGCGGAGAAGCTGTCGACCAATCACAAAGCGCCGCTGGACAGACGTCTTCCTGCTCCGTTAATCTGGACGCCGCGGTTCTGACCGGGTCACAGAGAACACGGGTCACGGTTCTGGAAACCAGAACTCCGCTGGTACCGCTGCTCGCTCAGCACAAACTGCAACGGCACAGAGGAGCTGACGAGTTTCCACACATTCAGTCCCAAGATGTTCAGAACCACAGAACCACAGAACCACAGCCGGGTCAGCACAGCGGACCGGCGCCGCTCCACCAAGTCACACATCCGGTTCTCCCACCGAGCCGGAAACGGCCGGGTCCAGCTCAGGGGTCCGGGCGGGTCGGCTGAGGCACCGGGTGGTTCCAGAACCGGCTGGTTCCAGAACCGGCTGGTTCCGGCTGACGGGCAGCAGCCAAGGATCAAGGCACGGCCGAGCAATGAATGAATGAGATCAGGTTCTGCCTCTGCTGGTTCTGGGCGGAACCAGAACCTTGTTTCAGGTTTAACTGCATTAGACAGGGCCATCAGAACCATCAGAACCAGCAGAACCAGCGTGAGGCGGATTAAAACGATGCAGATGTCGGTTTTCAGGACTCAGCGAGACGTCGCCTTCAGACGTTACCAGAACCGGGTCGACTGGTTCTGCAGAACTTGAGGCTGGTTTTATCGTTGGTATCAGTGTCTCTGTGTTGCAGGAATAAGGCAGCAGTCACAGCTGGTGGGACGGTTCTGAAGGAACACGACCAGAACATGATCAGAATCCAAAATGGCCGCCAGGGACCGAGCAATAAAGAGCGATGAGGAAGGCGCAGGTTGGTGGTAAAGCTGGGAGGCTTTTATTCTGACAGGTCAACAGCAGCTTCCTGTTCAGGCGCCCAGCGGTTCTGGATCGGCATTAAGGCCCAGAACATGCGGTTCTGACACCTGAGCTGGCATGAGGGGACATGATGGTTCTGATGGAGGTCCAGGACCTTTTGGACAATTCCTCTGAAATCACGGCGACAGTTCTTCACCTAAAGCTGCCAGAACCGGCGCCGCGGGCCCGCCGGGTCGACGGGTCACAGTGCGAACAAACGTAGAGCTGAAAGAAAGACGAGAGAACGAAGCTCCTCCTCCACCGGGTTCCGCTCAGCACCAACCGGACCTCGGCAGGAAGGGAACCATGGACGTACAACAGGTTCTGCTCTGAGGCCCGGTCCGGTCCGGCTGCAGGCAGTGTGAGGGGACGGCGCCGTCCACGGCAGCCGGGCCTCAGAGCAGAACTATAGACAAACGGCATAAGGCAAACATGGTGTCAGGACATCCAGCGGGGGGGCACAGAACCTCCAGTTTCTTCCCGGGCTTTCCGGACCCAGAGCTCCCGGTACCGGTACCGAGCGGCCGGTTCCCCCGGCTCAGCGTTTCTATGGCTCTGCTGGACCCGGCGCCTCGCGGAGCCTCAGAGGACGCAGCAGAAGGCCAGAGGGACCAGCGCCGCCGACAGGAAGTAGGCGAGTCTGTACAGGTGAAGTGAAGAGAAGGTCGCCATGGTGACAGCCAATGGGAGCGGGAGGCAGGTGACGGCCGGCAGGAGTCTGCTGCAAGAGAGAAACCAGGAGGGTTAAAGCGGTTCTGCTGTCCGGACCGGGTCAACGTGAGCTGGAGTTCTGCTCAGAGGCTAATCTGGGCCTGCAGGGCTTCCGTACTTCCTCACTGTTCTAAGGTTTGTTCTGATCCGGACCCGGCAGAACTTTAGCTGAGATACCGGCCCGTCGCTAACAGAACCCAATCATCAAAAACCTTCAAACCAGCCCGGATCGTCGTGGTTCCGGTTCTGACCGGCTCCATCACCTCTACCTGAGGTTCTGTGCAGGTTCTGGAGGACCTGTTTATTCTGGTTCTGACCCAGAGGGGACCGGCTGACAGGTGAGGTTCTACCTGTTGCTGAGCGTCAGGGTGTCGCCGTTGATGAGCAGCAGGTAGCAGAACACCAGCGGCGCCGCGTGAAGCCGACACGGGTCCGGATCCAGCCGGGCGCAGAACCTGTGCAGAACCACAGCCGGTTAATGCTTCTCGGCGCGTCCCGGCCCGCCTCCAGAACCGCCTCCAGAACCGGCCCTACCTGAGGTTGCGGGTCCAGTGGATGAGGGACGGCGCCCCGAGCGCCACAGGAAGCAGGAGGAGCGGCGCCAGGCTGAGGTGCAGCTGCAGGTCGTCCCTCACTTCCTGCAGGGCGCCCTCAGACAGCAGGCCGGCGCCGCCGCGCTCCCCCGACCCGTCCGCGGCGCCGTTGGCAGCGGGTTTGGGTCTGCGTGGCGCCTGCAAGGAGGACCGGAGGGTTGGTTAAAACCGGGCCTGGTTCTGGACCCGGTCTGAGGCGAGCGGCGCCGTCTTACCAGATTCAACATGTGACTCAGAGATCTCTCCGTCATCTGCAGCCTGACGACCTGCAGGCAGAAAAGGCAGCATCAGAACCCGCAGAACCGGACCTTAACGGGCCGGGTCCGAATTCTGACCAGCTGAACCACGCAGGACGGAGAAAGTGCCCCCCGTTCAGCTCCAGGGTTCACATAATCAGATCGGTTCTTCAGCAGGTTCTAGAACCGTTTCAGACAGCTGAGCAGAACCCTCCAAGAACTGGAGCAACGCTGGAAAACGGACCAGAACCTCCCATGTCCATTACTGGGTCAGAGAGAACCAGGGGTTCTAGCAGCAGCAGGAGGAACATATTTTGTTTTGTTCTATTTAAATAACTCTTTCTCTGGTGCATAGAACCCTGAAACAGAGAGGGGGGGCACTTTCTTTCTAGCGTGGCTCCAGAACCAGAACCGGGCTCTAGGGGACTGACCCGGTACAGGTGGAGCAGCGAGGAGGCGAGGATGGCCAGCGCTCCGCAGGACATCCAGCCGGTAACCGTCAGAACCAGACCCAGGAGGAGCTGGGTCCGGCGCCGCAGGGTTCCGCAGGTTCTGGAGACGGACGGTCTGCAGGAAGACAGCAGAACTCAGAGCGACCCGTGAAGACGGAACCAGCCTCTAAACCAGGGGTGTCAAACTCATTTTGGTTTAGGGGCCGCATTCAGCTTAATCTGATCTCAAGAGGGCCACACGAGTAAACTCACTGCAAGATTAAATAGAACTAATAAAAGTGGACTTGTTGATTTTTATATTAAAGTAATTTCACTTTTACACAATATATTATGAATAACCTCAGCTCTTTTAAGAAAAGTATGTGCAATTTCAACAATACTTTTACTCAGTTAAACATTTACTTGTGCATTATGCATAAGAACTGATCACAGTGATTTATACAATGTTGAAAAACATTTATTCACATTTTTTGGAACTTAAAAACACTGTCCTGCATGACAAAATACATCAAACAGATAAAAATTAAGAAATGATAAAAAATTTTCCACACCTGAAGCTTAATCTGCTGATTTAAACACAGCGCCCCTCGTGGACAATATAGGAACTGCAGATTTCCAATTAAACGACGTACATGTTTTTTTCAATAATTGATTTATCTTTCTCTTCCTTTTATCTCCTCTTTCTTTCACCTTTTCTTTTTGTTCTTCTTGTTCTTCCTTTCCTCTCCTACTTTCCCATTGTAGTGTCCATATCATTTTAAATATTCCCCGCATGAATCATAATAAAACTATTCACATTCATAAATCAAGCGGAGCACTATGGCAAAAGCAGTACTGCTCCACTTGTGAAAGTCAAATCTGATGAGCTCCTTTTGGCATTAAGACAACAATTCTTATTGACACATTGCCAGACAGGACACTGGGAAAAAAAGATAAATAAATAAATATATATTTTTTAATAATGATAATGCATTTAGCCACGGGGCCCGCGGGCCGTATGTTAGACCCCCCTGCTCTAAGGGTCCAAGCAGGAGGCGGTACCTGTGCAGCGGAGCCAGCACCAGTGAGACGAGCCGGACCAGAACCCGGAGCAGAGCGCTGCCCCAGAACGCCACCGCCGCCCCCAGAACGTAGAGCAGAGGAGAGAGGAGGTGTGGCCACTCCGCCGCTGACTCCGCCCCCTCAGGTAAGGTGGAGGCGATGGTGTCCTCCGGGGGGAGGAAGTCCTGGAAGCAGCTGCAGCTGACAGAACGCAGAACGCTGATGAAACCCAGAACCAGAACCAGAACCTGAGGCGGAGGGCGGCGGCGCTCACCTGAGCAGGATGTGCAGCAGGTAAACAGGAAGGTTGACTTTATGAGGCTGCAGCCCGCGGCCCGCCGCCTGCATCATGTCTGCTGGTCTCCCTGACGTCAGGATGGAGGACAGCTGCCCCCCGCAGGCCAGGAGGAGAGTTACAGCCGTGTAGACCGGAACCATGGGACCGCAGAACCTCAGCGCCTGGAAGACAGATCCGGTTCTGAGTCCTGGTCCAGGCAGGACCCGCTTCCTGGTCCGGTTAAAGTCACAACAAACGATCCGATGGAGGAAAGCCCGTCTTACCTGACCCAGAACCTTGGGGAACGAAGTTCTGACCGACACCTGGAGCAGGAGGAAACAGAACCGTCACAGAAGTAGAACCGAGAATTTATAGACTGGAGGATTTTTAGCACTTGGTTCTGGTAATCTGGGTCAGTCCAGAACAGGGAGCCCAGGAACCACGGCACTGAGGTCCAATGTGAAGCTCCAAGGTTACTGACCTGCTGGTACCGGTCCATTCTACTAACGGCAGCACATCCACCTACCAGGACGTTTTAGAGCAGATTGCTGAAGCCCGGTTCTAACAGAACTCGGTACCGGCCCACGCTGCTACAGGGCCCTGGGCGCCGTACCTTGTACTGGCAGTTGGGGGCGGTGTGGAGCTGCAGCAGAACCGCCGAGGCGTCGTCAGGGCGACTGGTGTGGAGCATCGCTGGGATGTCGGCGGCCGACGGCGTGCTGGCAGACAGACGACAGCGGGTCAGACAGACAGCGGGTCAGACGACAGCGGGTCAGGTGACAGCGGGTCAGGTGACAGCGGGTCAGGTGACAGCGGGTCAGACGGCGGGCTGCGGTAACAGAGGCTCACCTGGCCGTGGTGAAGGAGTCCTCACGGAACCAGGAGACCCGCATCCGGTACGCGCTCGGCAGCCTGTCTGCACACACACAGTCAATGATTGGCCCAATGAGCGGCCGCCCCGCCCCCCGGGACTAAGCCCCGCCCCCCGGGACTAAGCCCCGCCCCCCGGGACTAAGCCCTTACCTCTGGTGCCTCGGCACTGACTCGCCACGGTGATCCTGAAGGCCTGGTAGACCTGGAGACAGAGATGCTGGTGAAGATCCTCAGTCATCAGGTCATTCCAATAAAGTTAAAGAACAAAACAACAGAATTTATTCTGATGTTTGAAGACGAAGGTCCTGATCTGGCTTAGATAACATGCAGATTAAACCAAGGGGTGGACCTGTTTCAGGTTATCTAAGTAAATATAAAGCTTAGAGTTCCAAGTTACTCCTGGATGGGAAGCAAAACGTCTTCAAACTTCAGAAAAAACTTAACTGGTTTTGTTTTTTAACTTTATTTCTGGAATGGAGACAGAGATGTGTTCAGGGTCCGGCCGCGGCGTGGGAGAGAAGGCCGCTGGGTTACCTGGTGAAAGTGGAGCAGCTGGATGTTGTGAAGGAGTCCAGAGGAGTTCACCGTGACGTCACTGACCGTCACACCTGGAGAACCAGCAGAACTTTATTACCAGGTTCTTTAAGAAGAGGCGAGGCATTTGTGTTCCAGGTAAAATAAACGATAAAGGTGGAAACTTAATGATCCTGGACTCAGTGTTCATGTCTAGAACTGAAGATCTGCTTAAATCCACGGCAGCTTTTCTCTATTTTACACTTTCAGCAGACTTTACAGGATTGGTATAATATTAACGCTTCTGATCATGATCTCAGTCTCTACATAAAAAAAACATGAATTTCTTCTTGTTTACAGCGAGGATTAACGAATTTACTGGAAGAGGTTTTTAACTCCTGAAATATAAAGATAATCAGAACGCCAGTCAAACAAAATGCTAACTTTACATCTGGAAAGAGGACTGTGGACAACAGTCCTTTCCATCAGCCCGGGTAAGAAGGTTCTGGTTCTGGTCCAGACCCGAGCACACGGCTTCTGAAGGTCCGACAAACTACTGAGTGGAGGCTGCAGCTGCTTTTTCCTTCCACTAAACTTTCCCTCCACAGGTGGATGCAGCAGTTTGAGCAGCCGGTGGGTAAGCGGTGCCGGTGGGGCTCGTCCTGCCTGAACTGGACCTCCTGCCAGAACCGGACCGGTCTTTGGGGACGCGGTCCGGCGGTGCGGTCCGTTAAAAACTCACCGAAGGACAGAACGTGAGGCACGGAGACGGACAGCGTCTGAGATGCTTCCCTCTGCCACTCACACTCCACCGTGAACTAGAGACAAAGAGAGAACCACAGCGTCAGATTTCAGCATTTCAGTCCTAAAACGGGTCAGAACCGCCACAGAGGCCCGGTTCCTGGAGCCTGGAGTACGGACTGAGCTTCACTCGCCTGTTTGCCGTTGAGGTTGGAGGCAGAAACAGCCAGATGAGTGAAGGAGGACAAGTCGCTGAGACTCAGAACCAGAACCTGGAAGAGAAGAAAGGCTGTCATGACAAACTGAGCGGCACCAAAGCGGGTCGGCCCGTTTTCCCCCTCAGGACCGTCACCTTGTACGGCGGCAGGAGCTCCGTTCCCAGGGACAGATCCACGGCGCGCGCACTGAGGACAGAGGGACACATGCTGCCGTCATCCAGGGACACAGAAACCCAAACGGGTCAGAAAGTTCTGGACAAACACGAGCGTTACCATGTGGACCCGTTGGCGTGTTGGCAGCCGAAAACCCAGCTGCTCATCTCCTGTGGGACCAAAACACACGTCAGCCATCAGTGCAGCGCCGCTTCAGGGACACAGAACCTCTGGTTCTGAACGCACACAGAACCTCTGGTTCCGAAAACACGCAGGACCAGTGGTTCTGAACGCACACAGAACCTCTGGTTCCGAAAACACGTAGAACCAGAGGTTCTGAACGCACACAGAACCTCTGGTTCTGAAAACACGTAGAACCAGAGGTTCTGAACGGAAACACAGCAGCAGAACCAGTGGTTCTGAACAGCAGCAGAACTGGTGGGTCCGGTTGTTTCCACATTAACGGTACCAGGATCATCTTGACCCGAAACCAAGCTACCGTCAGAACCAAATGATCTTGGTCTCACCATGAAACCTTTGAGGAAATCATCGTCTGGTTCTGAGTCAACGCTGGGTCCATTCTGAGCGCCTTCAGAACCGCCAACAGAACCTCATCACAGCTTTGGACCCTCCTGGTTCTGAGCTGCGTCTCAGAGCGACTCGTTTCGGTACCGTCTCTTTAAATCTAGAGGCGGCCCTTCAGAGCCGATCGGCCATGTTTGTAGTCTCCTGGGGACGGAGTGGTGCATTGTGGGTAGCTTCAGCCGCCTCCAGCTACAGAACCACAGCAGGAGCCCTGGTGAGCAGGAAGTCTGCAGGATTTACTGGGTCAGAACCGTTCAAAGACGTAACAGAACAGAGAAAACAGAACCGCCGGGTGAATCGGACCCGACCAGAACCTAAAGGCTGGATTTAAGGACTAAAAACGTGGATTTGATGCGTCTCCTTTAAGGTTTCTATCAAGTTGCTGCGTTTTAACTTTGGTTCTGGTTCTGGTTCATCATTTATCGGGTCGTTATGTTTCAGATCCGTTTTTAACTTCTTAGCTTCTCCGTTAATTGACGATGCAGCGGTTGCTATAGCAACCCGCTACAAACTGACGTCTGATTGGCTGCTGCAGCGCCAGGAAACGGCTGCTGAGAACGTCACCGCCTTCTGGACCAAGAACCAGAACCGTGTTCTGAGAGGTTCTGCCACCGGGGCAGAGCTCATACAGCATGGCAGCAGACGCAGCAGCAAAGCAACGGATTCTGTTCAGGAGAACCATTAAAGACAGAACCATTTGGACCCGAAAGCTCCTCACATAGAACCTGTGATAAGTTCTAGGAAGGCAGGTGGAGACCCAGAAGTGGAGAAGCTCAGCCGATGACAGAAACAGGCAGAACCACCAGAACCAACAGTTCTCTACAGAACCGGCGAGCCCAGCTGTGGCCCAGATGTGGAGCAGAACCCACCAGGTTGTTGCTCCGGCAGTAGAAGTGACTGTAGGCTTTCCGGCGACTTGACAGCGCGAACAGGAAGTACTTCAGCTGTCCTTCCTGTGGAGCGGAGCAGAACTTTAGAACCGGTCCAACTTTGTGATCTGAAGCCGGGTTCTGTCGTTACGTCTGGTACCTTCGGCGTGCTGTAAGACAGACGCAGCGTGTTCACCTCAGTCCAGGCTTCAGGAACATCTGGAAAACATCAGGAAAGGAGCAGAACTCAACCCGACCAGAACACCAACAAAAGAACCAGAACTAACCGGATCCTCTGTACACAGTTAAAAAATGTTTTAAACATTAAGCAACGTTAAAAGCTTGAAGGTCGAAAGATTGTTTCGAAAACAGTAAAAAAGGAAAAATCTACTTTGATAGAAATATTAAAAATAAACTAATTCGGTTAAATTTGAAATATTTTATGTAGGATCATTTATTAAGCTGATAAAGGAAGAGAGGCAATAAAGCCGCTGAAAGGTGTGCAGACAAGAACAGGTGAGTCAAAAAACTGAAGTGATGATGGAGATCAACAAAAAAACGATATATTAGTCGACTAATTGAGAATAATCGTTGGTGGCAGCCCTGATGGTTATTATGGGATGGTGTGATTCTACAGTTTGTCTCCAGAACCAAAACTATGGAGCTGCTGTGCTCTGCCTCCCCTGAAGGGGGCGCCACCAGAAACCTTTCATAGGGGCCAGATGGAGCCATTTAAAATAAAAAGATGTAATTTCAGGATTTTATTCTACAGTTGTGGTAAACCTGCCTGTAGAAAACTATTATAAAGAAAGGAGTAAAAACCGACTAATATCTTTTTGTTTACTGTTTGATTTTTAATGTTACTAATGATCTAATGTTCGTAGACCAATAACAGTTAACATTTTGATTTGAACGACTACCCCTTGTTATTGTGTAATTATATTAGGAATAAGGTGCAGATTTATTTATTTATTGGAAAACAAAACAGTTATAGAGGAAAGTAGATACTGGCAGATATAAATAAAGAGCGACAGAAGCTCAGGAAGAGCGGCTGGCTGTGCATGATGGGATTAAATGCTAAACTGATGCTACTACAATTTACACTGGCCAGTGGCGCCACCAGGGGGCGCCACCAGGGGGGCACCCCTGGCCCCGCCCCTGAAGGTGGCGCCCCCCACGGCCCTCACCTGAGATGGAGACAGGTGAGTCCTGGGCGTCGCGCAGCATCCTGCCGGGGTGTCTGATGAAGTGATGCTTCAGCACGGTCAGCTTCCTCTCCGGGTCGTCTGTGAACTGATGAGGACCGGCTGTGAGGACACGCCCATGCCAAAGATCTCCATGACAACAAGGAGCAGCGGTTTCAGACCTGTCTGGTGTCGGCGTCCACGAGGTCGAAGAACGCCCGCACCGTGGCCAGAACCAGCTCTTTGCACCTGAAAGGACAGCAGGCCGTCAGCACGCCGCCACAGAGCGGCAGCAGAGGAGCGCCGGCGGCGGCGGCGGCGGCGGCGGCGGCGGCGGCCGGTTACCAGACGATGGAGAGATGGTCGGTGGAGACCCAGGTCCGAGGAACGGCCGTCACCTGGACCAGAACACAAGCTTAGCGGGCAGAGCCGGCCAGAGGAAGTCAAAGCGTACAAAGCGCTCGTACCACCAGCGACAGCTTGCTGACGTCTCCGGGGGGGCAGGGCAGGGACGTCAGTCCGGAGCGCACCTGGTAGTCACGGTAACCGCCTCCCACCGACAGCACCGTCACGTTCCTCAGCCTGCTGGCCTGCTTCACCCACTTCTGCCTCACCGCGCCGTAGAAATCTGCAGAGGGGGCAGAAGCAGGGTTACGCGGCCCTGGGGGGGCGGGGCTGGGCGGCGGTGGGCGGGGCGGTGGGCGGGGCTTACCCAGCAGGTACGGGTCCAGCGCCAGAACCGGAGCCACGTGGGGCGACGCCTGGGTGATGATGAGGCTGACCAGGTGAGGGTGGAAGCGAGGCAGGGTGAAGAGCGCGCGGGCCACCACCCCCCCCATGGAGTGGCCGACCAGCGCCACGCTCTGAGGCGGCGTCTTCAGGTGCTGCAGACCACAACGACATGAGAGCTTCAGGTTTCTGCCACAAACTTTAATCTGTCTCACTGCCATCTGATTTATTACAAATAAAAATCTGAAAAGTGTGGCGTGCATTTGGCCCGGCCCGCTCAGTCAGAAGAACCGCCTCTGGCAGCAGGTCCAGGTCTTAGGGGGTTCTCCTGAACATCTACAGGTTGGATGGAGAACATCTGAGAACATCTGTTATTACGTCTAGCCACAGATTCAGGTCTGGACTTTGACTAGGCCACTCTAACCTATGAATCTACTCTGAACCATCTCATAATATCTCAGGTTCTCCTGCTGGAAGGAGAACCTCAGCCTCAGGCCTCCTGCAGCCTGTACTAGGTTCTCCTCCCGGACGTTCCTGATTCATCTCCAGCACCTCTGACCTGCTCCCCCAGCATGATGCTGCCTCCACCGTGCTTCCTGTGCTTTGCCTGATCTCTACATGGTTTACAGCTAAATGCAAACAGGACTTCTGGCTTTCTTCTCTAAAAGGTCAGATTATCTTTGTGAGTTCCTCCCTGACCCGTCTGCTGGGTTCCTGTGAGCCTGGTTGTTCTCTAATGTTCTCTGAGGAACCTCTGCATGTATGCACCGTGTGTTGCTCTCTCAGGCTGGGCTGCTGACCTTGTAGAGCCTCAGGACGGCCTTGATGCTCTCGTGCAGGAAGTGCGTCTGTCGCAGCAGACTTCCTCCGTAAAGCGCCACCAGCTCCTCGTTGAAGTCCACCGTGAAGACGTTGAGGTGAACGCCTCCGTCCAGGTTCTCAGCCTTCCTGAGGGCCACGGAGCCCAGAGAGCGAGCTGCAGGGTGACAGGAACACGGTGTCCGCGGGCGAGAACATCAGCGGGAGAAAGTAAAATTAGCCTTTAGAAATTAGCACTTTTTAAACCCGTCAGAACTTTCTTCACTTCAATCAAAGCTATAATAATAATAATAATAATAATAATAATAATAATATTTGGTCAGAGTCTTCACGCTACAGATCCATGGTTCCTGGTTCTTTAGCTCGGTTCTATCGGACCTCTGCTAGGAACCTTTGTTTTACTCCTGATGGCCGTTTAAAGCTAGAGAAACATGTTAGCTCTGTCGTTAAATCACGTTTTTATCACCTGCAGATTTTAGCAAAAGTAAATTCTTATTTCTGTTTTAAGGACTTTGAAGGACTTTATCCATGCCTTCATTACATCTCGCTGGGATTATTGCATTTCATTCTATAGAGACATGATTAAATCACAGATGCAGCGACTTCTAATGATCCAGAACGCAGCAGCATGGCGGTTCTTACAGGAACCAGGAAGCATGACCATATAAGGCCTGTACGGGCCTCCTTAGACTGACTACCCGTCTTTTATCCAATAGATTTTAAGATTCTCTTATTAACTTATAAAGTTTTAAATGGCTTAGACTTTCAGTTTGTGTCCAGAACCCTTGGATGAAATAATCAGCTGCTACTGATTATTTACTGACTTCAGAGGAAAAGAGATCGGCCTTTCTCTCTTGTTGCTCCTGTTCTATGGAATAATTCACCTTTCCACATTACATCTGCCCACAGCCTGGATCATTTTAATTCGCTTCTTAAAACTCATTTTTATTTTTATATATTTGAAGTAGTGTTTTGCATCACCCCAGCAGTGACGCACGGCGGCGGCCGGCTGATGCTGTGGGCCGGCTGGTTCTCACCTTGCTTGTAGCTGCCTGCGTTGCCGGGCAGGAAAAGCACGGGGGCGCCGCTGAGCTTCAGCGCCCGGGTCTCCTGAGCGTAGACGCCCTCGCCGTACAGGTAGAGGCCGTAGGCCGGGTACAGTCTGGCCACGCGCCGCGGCAGAACCACTCTCTGCAGGAACAAGAACCCAGAGAGAACGTCAGCAGAACTCGGTACCGAGGAACGTCAGCCGGTCCAGCAGAACCTCCGTCAGGACAGAGTCATCGTCCCGCCAGGAGAAAAACACGCAGAGAAAACCTGGAGTAAAATAATTACACCGTTAGGAACCACGATCCATCAGAACCACGATCCATCAGAACCACCATCCATCAGAACCACGATCCATCAGAACCACGATCCATTAGAACCACGATCCATCAGAACCACGATCCATTAGAACCACGATCCATCAGAACCACGATCCATCAGAACCACGATCCATTAGAACCACGATCCATCAGAACCACGAGCCATCAGAACCACGATCCATCAGAACCACGATCCATCCAGAACCACGATCCATCCAGAACCACGATCCATCAGAACCACGATCCATCAGAACCTGATCTCATGACTGTCTGGAACAGAGATGAATCCAGAACCTGCAGAACCACTGCAGAAATCTGCCTTCCTTCAGGAACGAGACCAAAACCCACCGACTGAGGCGGTACCGACCCAGACCGTCTCCAGAACAGAACCAGGAACTCGGACTGAGGAGGGGACTCCACCAAAGTCAGCTAAAAGTGCCGGAAGGCTCCATCAGAACCACGTCGTCTGCAAAACATGCAGATGAGACCCAGAGCTTCTTAAACAGAACTTCTGCTCTCCACGACCAAACCTTCAGAACCGGGCCAGGAGAACCTCAGAGAGGCTTGGAGACAAGAATCAGGATCTGCAGCAGAACCGAGGGCAAAGCTCCTGGTTGGGTTCCCCAGGCAGAGGATGGAGCACTGACCGTCTCCAGGAACCGGATGGAACCGGACGGAACCAGACGGAACCAGGAACCAGACAGATCAAATCAGAAATGTTTTAGTACGAGGAACACATCACGGTTCTCATTAAATCCCAAACTTGGCAGCATGGTTCTGATCCAGAACCGCCTGCATCCAGTGCAGCGGAGACGGATCCACGGGACTGAAGCTGCACCCTGAGCCGGTTCTCCCTGGTTCTGTCTGCCTGGTATGTGAGGGTTCTGATATGTGAGGGTTCTGGTACCTGAGGGTTCTGCAGAGGGAGGCAGAACCTGCTCCACGCTGTCAGTGTGAGCCGCTAATCGGGTTTCCTGATGGAAGCAGGACCGTCACTTTAGGTTCTGCGTTGGTCCAGCAGACTCAGGTCTGGAGAACCGTTCTCTGGCACGCTGCTCCACGCCGTACAGCAGAACCTCTGGAGAACGGGGCAGGGCTAGGTACAGGAACCTGAGGAGTTCCTGATGCACAGAGCATCATGTAGCGGTCAGCCCAGTCCAGCAGGTTCTGCAGGCCGGAGGTCTTGGTTCTGCTGCAGCCTCCTGGCTCACGTGTCACTCCTCTAGAACCGGTCTCCAGGTATGCCGGTATTTCTCCTCTGGGTCATCAGGGAGAGTCTGGCTGCAGCGGCGCGTTGCACAAAGACAGAAACGCCGTTCCACAGCGGAACCCAACAGCCACGCCCGGTTCTAACGAGGTTCTAATGAGATTAAAGAGCAGCAGAGGAAGACCTGCAGAACCTCACGGTGTCAGCTCCATGTTCTCCTGCAGAACCTGACGGTGTCAGCTCCATGTTCACCTGCAGAACCTGACGGTGTCAGCTCCATGTTCACCTGCAGAACCTGACGGTGTCAGCTCCATGTTCACCTGCAGAACCTGCAGAACCTCGCGGTGTCAGCTCCATGTTCTCCTGCAGAACCTCACGGTGTCAGCTCCATGTTCACCTGCAGAACCTCGCGGTGTCAACTCCATGTTCACCTGCAGAACCTCACGGTGTCAGCTCCATGTTCACCTGCAGAACCTACAGAACCTCACGGTGTCACGTCCATGTTCTCCTGCAGAACCTGCAGAACCTCACGGTGTCAGCTCCATGTTCTCCATCAGAACCTGCAGAACCTCACGGTGTCAGCTCCATGTTCTCCATCAGAACCTGCAGAACCTCACGGTGTCAGCTCCATGTTCTCCTGCAGAACCTGCAGAACCAGGTGTCAGCTCCATGTTCTCCTGCAGAACCTGCAGAACCAGGTGTCAGCTCCATGTTCACCTGCAGAACCTGCAGAACCTCACAGTGTCAGCTCCATGTTCACCTGCAGAACCTGCAGTCAACATCTGATCTGATGAGGAGCTTTAAGGATCAGAGGCAACTTCTGCTTCCATAACCCGCTAATCTGATAATCTGACCCCGCCCCCAACCTGACAGGTGAGCTAAGGGTTTCACCTGAAAGCGTGCAGGTAACACGAGTCACGTGACCATAGCTGCCAGGACCAGCAGCAGCTGTGGAGCTCAGTGAGAACCTCAGTGAGAACCTCAGGTTCCGTGGAGAACACTCACTCGGTACTCCGGGTACTCAAACATGTAGGTCATGCTGCATCTGTTCTCCTCGAAGCCAGTCAGCAGCTCCCGCAGGCCGACCACCAGGAGCCCCAGCGCCGCCCCGTAGAAGGCCACCGCGGCGGGCCTCATAGTCTCCCTCGGTACCGGACCCTCCGATCCTACACCCGTCTCATCTCCGCGCTCCGCCGCTCATCTCCGGGCCGCCTGTCTGCTCGGTGAAGGAACGCGGAGGCTGCCACCGTCAGTCCGGTCCAACCAGTCCACAGCCCCGCCTCACGGGGTGCGCTCCTTTATGCAGCCGGCGAGGCCGCCGCGCCGCAGGGCGGGCGTGGTTCACAGCCAGCTGATGACCCGGTGACCCGAGCTGTTTGGATCCAACATAAAACTATTACCCAAAAATAAATGAAATAAAAATAAAATTGTATGTTAAAAACAATATTCTAATAAAGTCAAAATTAATAAATAAATAAAACTATTACCCAGAATAACGAAGGGAGTCATGAACCTGTAGAGTGAGAAAATGGCGGCATGTGACCTGGGATGACCTGAAATTGCCTCTTTTCAACTGTCAGCCCTAAATGACGTCACTAACTCGTATCACTCTGATTGGTCGATTCTGTTCCATCTCCATTGGGAAAAAAAGGTTTTGCGCTCCATTTATGGGCAGAACTCCACCCACACCACCGCCTCAGCATTTTCACCCGACTCATCCGCCGGCGGACCGCTAAGGATGCGTCACCTCAGGCTGACGGAAGCAGCAGGTAGTTGGACCAATCAGAGAAAACCCACCTCAGAAAATGAAAGCAGCCACCGAGTGACGTTTTCCACGCGTGAAACGGTCCTTTTTTTGTTCAGCTAAATTTACCGCTGGCTTTTTGTTTAGAAAATGATTTTGTATATTTTGTTTTATCCCTCAGATCTTTTTTATTTAATTCTAAATCTAACTAAAACAATTAATATCAAGCTAAATGTTAGATTTAGGAGACGCTGGATCTCAAACTGCTGCAAAAATATTACAGACCATAAAGATCTTTGATCAAAACCATGGAGGACGTCATCGTCCCTGCAATATTAATATATTAACATGTTAATATAACCATGATCATGTTAATATTAACATGTTTATTAATTATCATGTTTTCACATCTCTGGTTTTTCACACGTCATCTGGTCTGGCGTCTTCTTCTTTTGTCTGTTTTGCATTTTTATTGTTTGTTATTGTGATTTATAGCCTTATCGTTTTATTTAATTTTTTTATTTTAACAGATTTATTCTGACTTTAACATCCAGTTAATTTTGGGATGGGATAATCTGCTGATTTGCATGTTTAGTGCAAATCAGCAGATTTGCCTGTTAGGCGTTGTCCCTTCATCACCATCATCATCATCATCATCATCATCATCATCGTCAGCAGTGAATGATCTGGATTACAGCTGATCAGAGGTTAGCTAGCCGGGTGGAGTTGGAACTAATTCAGTTAAAAGCTGAAATCACCAGGAAGCTCTTGGTTTGACTGAAGCTGATTAGAACGGAGCGTAAATCAAGAAGCTGCTGGTTGGGTTTAATTGTTAAGAACCTCGTTAATGAAGCCGTCCACAATTAACTGGACTTCACCGAGTTGTGCTGATTTCCTTCGGGTTCTATCTGGGCTGAACTGGACTGACCAGAACCGATGCTGAACATGATGCCGGTACTGAACATTATTGGACTGAAATGTGTTCTGGACCTCGGTACCGGCTGTATTTCCCTTATTAAGTGGAACCGTCGTTAGAAAACAGCCGTCTGTGTTTCTGGCCGTGTCAGAACCGTTATTGGACCTTAAATTGTTAGACAACAAGAAATCCAGGAGGGGGAAATACTTTCCAGACCGGCGTGTTGATCTGAAATGATTCAGGCTGGAGTTAGATTGGAGCTGATCCGTTTATTTAATCTCCTAAAGTTCTGATGTTCTAACTGAAATAAAACATGTTGTTGAAAGTTTCCTCTGAAATAAAGCAGATTAAAAGGTTTTATTTCCTAACATGATGGGCCGTCAGCGCCGCCACATTTCCTCTGCGCTCGTCTTCCAGAGGAACCTGGGAGTGTGGACTGCAGGCGTCACGGTACCAGACCCGGTCAGGAGGCCCGACCCGGTTCAGGGCAGCTGGTTCTGTGGGAGGAGACGCCTGTGGACCGGAGCTGCGTCCCGTCTCCTCTGGAGGACTCTCGGTTCTGCTCACACTGGAGCGGACTCGTGGTCAGGGCTGCTTCAGAACCGGAGCCTAGTCCAGAAGCTTGGAGTGCTCTATGCGGGTGATGGTCCAGTCCGGGGGAACCCCTTTGGTGAACTCCCTCTGGAATCTGGACCAGAACACAGACAGAACCGTGACTTTGGGCTCAGAGCTCCAGGGACGCGGCGCTCTGACCAGGAACCCACTCGTAGATCGCCGTCAGCAGCCTCTTGGTCTCCGCCTCGCCGTCTCCGATGGCGACCTTGAAGACGCGGGTTCCCTCCATGCCGTCGTCGGGGAGCCGCGCGCTCGTCAGGTACCAGAACCGCATCAGAATGCTGACGAACTTCCTGCCTGCGAGCAAAGATGGAGGACAGGAGTCAGAGAGCAGCAGGACACAGTGGAACCAGAACTTTGTGGACTGGTACCAGCAGAACCACCTCAGGTTAAAGTGGACCCTCCTCAGTACCTGGGTGTTCACCAGAACCATAAACTGGACCCATAACGTTCTCTACAGGACGGGTCAGAGCAGAATCTACCTGCTGAGGAGGCTGAGGTCTCCTGGCCTGCAGGGGGCGCTGCTGGAGACCTTTACCTCTGGAGGCATCAGCCATCATCTCTGGTCTGATGCAGCAGCAGCTAAACTGATGAGGAGGACCGGTAGAGTTTCACCAGATGATCAGAACTTCTGGTGCATTTCCTTTAATTTCCTATTTCTTTCAACCAAGTTTCAGATTTTAAAGCGTAACCAAAGAATTGAATTTATCTGCATCAGGGATGATGATAAATTAATCCATGAAGGTGTAGCTACAGAGAAAAATAAAGGAAATAAAAACCTCGACTATTTATGTTCTGGATACAGAGAAGCTGATGTTTCAGAAGGAAACTTTATATGCAGGCAGATGAGCGTTCACACTGAGCCTGGTTCTGGTTCTGCTGGAGGTTCTCCTCCCTGTTAAAGGGGAGTTTTCCTCTCCACTGTCGCTTCATGCATGCTCAGTATGAGGGATTGCTGCAAAGCCATCAACAATGCAGACGACTGTCCACTGTGGCTCTACGCTCTTTCAGGAGGAGTGAATGCTGCTTGGAGAGACTTGATGCAACCTGCTGGGTTTCCTTAGAGAGGAAACTTTCTCACCAACCTGGAGGATCTGATGGAAGCTGACTTTGGAAAGAGCCTTGATGATGATGTGATGTGAACTGGAGCTATATAAATAAAGTTTAATGTAATTATTTCCGTTTTTGGTACGGGGCTCCAGAGTTTCATAAGGAAGCTTTGGTCTGCCTTGAAGTCAGTGGGAACTGTAAAAGAAGGTTTTCCATCTCTGGCCTGAATTCTCCATGGTGGGAGAACACAGGAGGTTCTGGTTCTGACTGCTGGACCGTGTGAGGAGAACCGGCTCACCGTTGGTGTCGTAGAAGATGCCCACGTCCCCCGGCGTGGTGTACATGATCTCATCAGGATCTGCAGACAGAGCTTTCTGGAAGTCCAACGGCAGCGAGCTGCATTTCTCCTCCAGCTTTCCAATCAGCTGCAGGGAGCAGGAAGGAGACGTGAGGAGCCAGCAGGAGGTCCAGTCCGGTTCTGCCGGTCTCCTGCAGCAGAACCACTGGTAGAACCAGATCGGACCTCCTGCTTCGTCGTACTCACATCTTTAGCCACGAGCCCCTCCAGAGCCTGGAACTGACACTGAGACAGAAGTCTGGAGACGTGGGAGAAGGCCTGCAGGACGGAACAAGAGTCCAAATGAGAACAGAACCAGCAGAACCCGCAGAACCCGCAGAACCTGCAGAACCAGCAGCACTGATGGAGGACAAATGGACCCATGGCGAGCAGAACTTTGGTGTCCTGACCAGAATCGAGAACAGGAGGAGAGGAACTGGTGGAGACATGGATGGAGGGATGGATGGATGGATGAAATAATGAAAGGATGAATGGATGAATAGTTAGTTGGATGGATGGATGGATGGATGGATTAAATAATGAAAGGATGGATGAATATTTAGATGGATGGATGAAAGTATGGATGGATGAATAGTTGGATGGATGAATAATTAGATGGATGGATAGTTGGATGGATGGTAGTTAGATGAATGGATGAAATAATGCCAGGCTGCGCCCGTATGCCGTCTGGATGATCGTTAGTGGATGATAGTTGGTGCTGGCTGGCTGAATCTTCGCTGGCTGGCTGCCTCCCTGGATGGCTGGCTGCTGACCGGCTGGATGATATTTGCTGGCTGGCTGCTCGTTAGATGAATAGTTAGATGGGTGGATGGATAGTTAGATGGATGGAAGGATGGATGGATGAATAGTTCTGTCTGGGACCAGGTGTGTGACGCAACCAGAACTCTGAGCGCAGCGTAAAGTCTGCTTTCTACAGAACCTGCTTGGCTCCCTCCGTGAACTCCTCGATGCTGAAGTCTCGGTCAAAGTAGGTTCTGATCAGGAAGTAGTAGATGCGGGTCCGGAACCAGATGAACGGGTTGGGGATGCCGACCACCACCACCTTCTGCTTCGGCGGGTTCTGCTCCCGCTCCGAGCCGTAGGACCGGCCCGCCGTCACGTTACCCGTCCGGGCTACGCAGCGCTGGGGATTCCGACCCAGGTTCTGGTGTAAACCGAACCGGGTCAGCGTGACGGCCGACGGCAGCCGGGAATAACACCTGAACAGGAGGGAGACCATCTTTCCCGTCCGCTTCGCTTCTGCTTCCGGGTAGAAACACGATGCGCAGACAACCAAAAACCCGCTGAAATATTACCTGAGAACCAGCGTCAGGTTTAACTAACACAACCAACATTTTACACGTCATTAAAAAAAGAAATTCACTTTTTAATCTTTATATTTCCCCTGCTTGTGGGGAGCAATAACAATGTAACACCAGCGGAAGCTCTCAGTCCGTAACTTCCGGAAAAAAAAAGACACTCCTGAAAGATTTTAAATGGAGCTCCAGGAAAAAGTAGCGGTTCCGATTTTCACCGAAGTGGACCGGGAGGTGTTTCTGAAGGAGGTCTACCCCGGGGTAAGCGGAACCTGCTCCTCACATAGCAGGAGGACCGTTTTCAGTGCTACACCAGGCCTCTGCAGACACCAACCTACAGGCTGCATGTCCCCAGAACCTCCAGAACCTCCAGAACCTGAGAGAAATTAGTGGAAAAATGCTGTTTAAAAACTAAGTACACCCACAGATAAACAGCTCCTAGCAGCAGTTGTTACTATCGTGTCTTTATTGGTCTTTACAGCGTTTCCATCAGTTTAAGGACTTTGACTAGACCATTGCTACACCTTGATGGTTTTCTTTCTCAGTTCTGGACCAGCTGTTGCGTTTAGGGTCACTGTCCTGCTCAGAACCCGGTTTGCTTACGTTGGACTGGGAAGGCTTTGGCGTCTCAGACCGTCATCCCTCCACCAGGTGCTTTTTAGGTGTTTGGGTTTCTCCAGACGTGCTGCTTTGCTGCTCAGACATCTCTTAATTTGCTCCGGCCTGTCTAAGGACATTGTCCCTGAGCTCCATGCTGGCCCACTCTTTGTAGAAAGAAGAGGCTTTGACTGCGGTGGAGGACATGTGGAAGGCGTGGTGAGGCGTGTCCTCTAGCAGTAGCGGTGGGTATGGGACACTTCACACAGGAGTCTCCATGAACTATGATGTCTATAGCTGACATAGTGATCTGATGTGTGAGTTATGCTCACACATCAAGACAGCGCCTGCAAAGCGTCAGTGATAGAAGAGTTAGAGGTGGAGTATCGGGGGTAAAGCATCCTGCAGAATGATGGACCGTGGACAGGGTGGACCTGACCTTATAACTCCATGAGCAGCAACAGTCACTTCTCTGCGGTCACGTTGAAGTCTTTTCTCTCTGGCATCGTTTTAGCGCTCACCTGAAATGCACCAAAGTTGTAAATGGTTTCAGGTGATCACTCTCATCTGATTATTTCCACTTAATTGATTTCATTCCCATGAATCGGCTGTGGACAAACTCTGCTTCAGGGTTTTGTGATGTCTCCCTGTTGTCCAGCGCACGCCGGCCGTCCTGAGGGGCGTGGCCCTCGGCCCCTGTGTGGAAAGGTGGACGGTCGAATATCTTGGGATGAAAGGAGGCGAGAGGGAGGTGAAGATCCACGTCTCGACAGTACCGCAGATGGACTTTCTCCACAAGAACTTTGTCTACAGGTAAGCTCACACGTACGAGTTTTAACGTGAATTATTTTAGCAGTAAAAGGCGATTTCTAACCCGCTGGATGTCTTTAATTAACAGGACTCTGCCGTTTAATGAATATGTGAGAAGAGCGTCTGAGACCAAACACTTGGACTTCTTCCTGTGTGAGGTAGGATCAGTCCATGTGGAATCCGTCAACGTTTTATTGTGGAATATTCTCCTTCCGTGGAGTAAACTCCTGGCTTTGACTTCAGGATGAGAGCTACTATCTTCGGTCCCTGGGAGAGGACGTCAGGAAGGTAAAACCCTGAAAGTAGACGATGTTATCCTTTACATGAAATGTTCCCCTGCAAACAGGTGGAGATCTCTCCACCCAGGACCGTAGTGCGTTGTTGAGTGATGGCAGGTGATGGATCGGAGCTTCGCCCGCTGTAATGACCATGTTTGGGTGCTTCCTGGAGAAGGAGTTCTGGCCATGAAATATGCATCGGGACCAAATGTACGAGGCCCTGTCCAAAGGTTCTGACAGCAGCTTCTTCTGCAGCCTGGCTGGGCTCTAGCGTGGGGTAAAAGAGGAGTCAGGCTTTTTCTCGGGGTTACCTCCTGCACTGCAAAAAGGGAACTCAAAGTAGGTAAAATCCTCTTGAAATTAGTATATTTTTCCTTGATTATAGCAGCTAAATTAGACTATTTGCCAATGGAATAAGATTTTTGCACTTAAAATGAGAGCTATTCATCTCCATCATCTTATTTTGAGTGCAGGATGTCTAATTATCTTATTTTAGGGGTAGAAATTCTCATTCCATTGGCAAATAGTCTTATTTAGCTGCTCAAATCAAGGAAAAATATACTAATTTTAAGAACATGTTACTTAATTTCAGTTTCCTTGGCCTGCTGTACCTCCTGGCCTGGGATCCCCCACGAGGAGCTGGAGAGTCGGGTTTCCTCCGTGGACCATAGCAGACACGTCCTGATGGGCCCAACTGGTCCAAAGCGCTGATCTAATAATCGCTGATGTTCTCGTCTGATCTTGTCTGCTGATTTTACAATAAAACATTTTAAACCAGACGTGCTATTCAGGTCCCACTCAGCTGAGTTTAAGTACAAAAGTTTCCAGACTTTGATGATTGGGAAGCCAGATTTTCCGTCCAGTCCCTTCAGACGGCGTTTTCTCCGCAGGAACCTGCAGACCTGAGCAAACAGTTCCCGGACCTGGCTGAGGACTTTGACATCCCACAGTTCTTTGAGTCGGATCAGTTCTTCTCCAGTGTTTTCCGCATCAGCTCCTGCGGTCTGCAGCTGTGGACCCACTACGACGTGAGTTCTAACACATAACTGGTTGATTTAGCCGTCTTAGCATCTAACTGCAGCTTTAATTGTGCGATCTGGTTTGAACACCGTCCTTTAAACGTTTTTAGAACGTGTTTCTCTAGGAAGATTCTTCTGTTTTTGATGGTTGCTCTTTAAGGTGATGGACAACCTGCTGGCCCAGGTCACAGGAAGGAAGAGGGTGGTGCTCTTCAGCCCTCAGGATGCTCTACACCTCTATCTGAACGGTGAGACCCGATGAAAACATGTCTGGAAGTAACACTGATCCGCCCATTTACACCCAGAGGTAAATTATTTGGTGTAATATTAAAGTTTCATTTTGTTGGCTGAACCAATCAGGTGACAAGTCAGAGGTCCTGGATATTGATGCTCCCGATCTGAAACGGTTTCCTGAGTTTGTAAAAGCGAGGAGATACGACTGCGTTCTGGAGCCTGGAGATCTGCTTTTCATCCCTGGTAGGCAAACGTCAAAGCTCCCAACTATTCTGATCAAAAGACGTCTCACATCGTCCTGTTGTCCTCAGCGCTGTGGTTCCATAACACCCGTGCTCTGAGCTTTGGAGTGGGTGTGAATGTCTTCTGGCGCCACCTACCTGCTGACAGCTATGACAAGAAGGACCCATACGGCAACAAAGACCCTGTGGCTGCGACTCGAGCTCTGCAGACTCTGGAGAAGGCTCTGCATGCTTTGGACGAGCTTCCAGCAGAGTACAGGGACTTCTACGGCCGACGGATGGTCCAGCGCGTCCAGAAACGGACGTACTGTGACAGTCCGCACTCAGAAACGCCAAGAAGTCTGTCCAACAAACCTGGATGAGTGTGCAAAGGTCTATGAAGTTGAACACAGCAAAGAATGTCATGCGTTTCTTTGGCCTTATGGGGGCACAAAGTGTACATTTTAGTAAAGTTTCTCTTCTTGGTTTAATTTATTAACAATTAAATAAGTGCTTTGGATCAGGGACAAAAACATTTTCAACAAACTGTCCATTTTCCTTCTTTCTCTCTCCGTCTGTAAACACTTTTACACCACAGTTCATATTTGAAGACAACTGTAATTTTCCTCACATTTTATTTTTAAGCATTTTTATGATGTGAAAAGAAATGGGATTCCAGTAATTGACCTCAGTTGACCTTATATCAGCAGTGTATCCTTATTTTACTTCTAAATGTCTAAAGAATATTTAAACTAATGATGAATATCCAACACAAAGAAACCACTGAAAACCATCGACTGTTAACTTTTTAAAGGATTTCCTGTTTTGTTTTTCCCAGAAAGCGTGGCGCCGTCTACAGCCAGGCCAGAATTATGTGTCTACAAAATAAAATAACCAAAACTCAGCAGTCAGATTTGATTTTACAAATTTAGTCGCTGCACTAGACTGTTACTAAAAAACAACAAACTTAATGCTAGCATGTTGCCATTAACTGCTAGTTTCCTAAACTTTCATACGTTTAAAGAATTTTAACTTTTCTTCTATTAAAATTAACAGAGATTTTAAATTATGCAAATTACTTTTAGTTCCTTGGCGTTCCGATCCTCGGCTGCAGAAGCTGGCTCTTGGGACGTGGAATGTCACCTCTCTGGTGGGGAAGGAGCCTGAGCTTGTGCGCGAGGTTGAGAGGTTCCGACTAGAGATAGTCGGACTCACCTCGACGCACCGCTCTGGCTCCGGAACCAGTCTCCTTGAGAGGGGCTGGACATTCTTCCACTCTGGAGTTGCCCATGGTGAGAGGCGCCGAGCTGGGGTTGGCATACTTGTTGCCCCCCATCTCGGTGCCGGCACGTTGGGGTTTTCCCCGGTGAACGAGAGGGTGGCCTCCCTCCGCATTCGTGTGGGGGGACGGGTTCTGACTGTTGTTTGCGCCAAACAACAGTTCAGATTACCCATCCTTTTTGGAGTCCTTGGAAGGGGTACTGGAGAGTGCCCCTCCTGGGGACTCCCTCGTTTTGCTGGGGGACTTCAACGCTCACGTGGGCAATGACAGTGGGACCTGGAGGGGCGTGGTTGGGAGGAATGGCCCACCTGATCTGAACTCGAGTGGTGTTTTGTTGTTGGACTTCTGTGCTCGTCATGGATTGTCCATCACAAACACCATGTTCAAGCATAAGGGTGTCCATATGTGCTCTTGGCACCAGGACACCCTAGGTCGCAGTTCAATGATCGACTTTGTTGTCGTTTCATCTGACCTGCGGCCGCATGTCTTGGACACTCGGGTGAAGAGAGGGGCAGAGCTCTCCACCGACCACTACCTGGTGGTGAGTTGGCTCCGATGGCGGGGGAGGAAGCCGGTCCGACCGGGCAGGCCCAAACGTACTGTGAGGGTTTGCTGGGAACGTCTGGCGGAGTCCCCTGTGAGGCGGAGCTTTAACTCCCACCTCCGGGAGAACTTTAAACACGTCCCGAGGGAGGCGGGGGACATTGAGTCTGAATGGACCATGTTCCACGCCTCTATTGCTGAGGCGGCTAGTCGGAGCTGTGGCCGCAAGGTTGTCGGTGCATGTCGTGGCGGCAACCCTCGAACCCGCTGGTGGACACCAGCGGTGAGGGAAGCCGTCAAGCTGAAGAAGGAGTCCTATCGGGCTTTTTTGGCCTGTGGGACTCCGGAAGCAGCTGATGTGTACCGGCAGTCGAAGCGGCAGGCGGCTCGGCTGGTCGCCGAGGCAAAAACTCGGGCGTGGGAAGAGTTCGGAGAGGCCATGGAGAAAGACTTCCGTACGGCTTCGAAGCGATTCTGGTCCACCATCCGGCGTCTCAGGAGGGGGAAGCAGTGCAGTACCAACACTGTTTACAGTGGGGGTGGTGTGCTGCTGACCTCGACTCGGGACGTCTTGCGTCGGTGGGCGGAATACTTCGAAGACCTCCTTAATCCCACCAACACGTCTTCCATTGAGGAAGCAGAGCCTGAGGACTCTGGGTCGGGTTCTCCCATCTCTGGTGCTGAGGTTGCCGAGGTTGTTAAAAAGCTCCTCGGTGGCAAGGCTCCGGGGGTGGATGAGATTCTCCCTGAGTACCTTAATGCTCTGGATGTTGTGGGGCTGTGTTGGTTAACGCGGCTCTGCAACATTGCGTGGACATCGGGGGCAGTTCCCCTGGATTGGCAGACTGGGGTGGTGGTCCCCCTATTTAAAAAGGGGGACCGGAGGGTGTGTTCCAACTACAGAGGAATCACACTCTTAAGCCTCCCTGGTAAGGTCTATTCAGGGGTTCTGGAAAGGAGGGTCCGTCGGATAGTCGAATCTCGGATTCAGGAAGAGCAGTGTGGTTTTCGTCCTGGCCGTGGAACACTGGACCAGCTCTACACCCTCAGCAGGATTCTTGAGGGGGCATGGGAGTTTGCCCAACCAGTCTACATGTGCTTTGTGGATCTGGAGAAGGCATTCGACCGTGTCCCCCGGGGGATCCTGTGGGGGGTACTCCGGGAGTATGGAGTACCGGACCCTTTAATAAGGGCTGTCAGGTCTCTGTACGACCGGTGTCAGAGTCTGGTCCGCATTGCCGGCAGTAAGTCGGACTCGTTTCCGGTGAGAGTTGGACTCCGCCAAGGCTGCCCTTTGTCACCGATTCTGTTCATAACTTTTATGGACAGAATTTCTAGGCGCAGCCAAGGTGTTGAGGGGATCCGCTTTGGTGGCCTTAGGATTGCGTCTCTGCTATTCGCGGATGACGTGGTCCTATTGGCTTCATCAGGGCGTGATCTACAGCTCTCACTGGAGCGGTTCGCAGCCGAGTGCGAAGCGGCCGGGATGAAAATCAGTGCCTCCAAATCCGAGACCATGGTCTTGAACCGGAAAAGGGTAGAGTGCCTTCTCCGGGTTGGGGAGGATGTGCTGCCCCTAGTGGAGGAGTTCAAGTATCTTGGGGTCTTGTTCACGAATGAGGGGAAGATGGAGCGGGAGATCGACAGGCGGATTGGTGCAGCGTCTGCTGTGAAGCGGGCGCTGTACCGATCCGTTGTGGTGAAGAGAGAGCTGAGCCAAAAGGCCAAGCTCTCGATTTACCGGTCGATCTACGTTCCTACCCTCATCTATGGTCACGAGCTTTGGGTCGTGACCGAAAGAACGAGATCCCGGATACAAGCGGCTGAAATGAGTTTTCTCCGTAGTGTGTCTGGGCTCTCCCTTAGAGATAGGGTGAGGAGCTCAGTCATCCGGGGAGGACTCAGAGTAGAGCCGCTGCTCCTCCACGTCGAGAGGAGCCAGTTGAGGTGGCTCGGGGATCTGGTCAGGATGCCTCCTGGACGCCTCCCTGGTGAGGTGTTCCGGGCACGTCCCACCGGGAGGAGGCCCAGGGGAAGACCCAGGACACGCTGGAGGGACTATGTCTCCCGGCTGGCCTGGGAACGCCTTGGGATTCCTCCTGAGGAGCTGGCCCAAGTGGCTGGGGAGAGGGACGTCTGGGCCTCCCTACTGAAGCTGCTGCCCCCGCGACCCGACCCCGGATAAGAGGAAGACGACGGACGGACGGACTTTTAGTTGAACCACTGTTCTGATGGAAGCATAATTCAGACCTTTAATTTCTTATTGGGTAATTTAAGAAACACTGACACATGCTAATGTTAGCATGCTAGCTAAGGTTTGGCTAGTGGTATTATCCATAATCCTCCTTTGGCATAGATGCTACAGTTAGCTAATCTGAGCTAAGGTTAAAACAACAGCTAAAAGTATATTCATTTTAGATTTTGAAGGGACTGAATGATATTTTAAGCAGTTTTACAGCATTAAACCTTGACACGCTTTAGCTTCTGTTGTTCAGCACATTTAAAGCCTGTCAGATTTATTCTCTACCATTTCAGCTAATTGTTGCAGCTGAACCAAAGTTTCTGCCTCACTTCTGCAGAGCAGTGATCACATTCAGCATCGCTGCTTTCTAAGCGACCTGTAACCAGACTTCATGCTCCAACGCCACAAAGTGGGAAAAGAAACGAATCACTTTGATATTTTATTGCACAAAGATTACAGTTCTTCATGTGTCCTTACAAACATTTTAAAGCTTTGTAAACAGTGAACAGCATCTCCCCAGTGCGTCTCCTGCTGACACCTCCTCCGTGTCCCCGTCTCAGCGAGCGTGCACAAGAGCCAGCCGGCGACCGACTGCGTGAAGCAGGAAGAAGCAGGCAGGTGTGTCTCAGGTGAGGCAGGTTCTGCAGGCCCAGCACGGCGACCCGCTTCGTTAACGAACCGCTCATCCTGAGGAGGCGCCGAGTTCATGTTCAGCCGGAAAACCCACGCTAGTCTGGGTGGAGACGAGGAAACGGTGAGTGAGACCGGCTCTGAACTCTGGCGCCTTCAGTGCAGCAGCAGAACACAAACCGGACCCTTTGGGTTCTGCTGTGGCTGCGCCCAGCGCCGAGCAGAACCCCGTCTCACTGGGAAACAGAAAATGGCACGTTGCTTGGTGGGGATGTGTTTGCTGTGAAAACCAGGTTGGGTTGTTCTGGAAAGCAGGAGGAGGAACCGGTTCCGTTTGGACCGAGGCCGACGGGTCCGTTACGGCGTCGGAGCCAAGCCACGACTGGACTTCATCTTCTCCAGCCTTTTATTCAGGTGGCTGTTGCTGGACTCCAGTTCCTCGACTTTATCCAGCGCCGTTCTCAGCTGTGGAGAAACAGGAACCAGTTAGTCTGACAGCCTTTCAGAACCTGAAAGCCTTTCAGAACCAGAACCGGAAAGCCTTTCAGAACCAGAACCTGAAAGCCTTTCAGAACCTGAAAGCCGTTCAGAACCTGACAGCCTTTCAGAACCAGAACCTGAAAGCCTTTCAGAACCTGAAAGCCTTTCAGAACCAGAACCTGAAAGCCTTTCAGAACCTGAAAGCCTTTCAGAACCTGAAAGCCTTTCAGAACCAGAACCTGAAAGCCGTTCAGAACCTGAAAGCCTTTCAGAACCAGAACCTGAAAGCCGTTCAGAACCTGAAAGCCTTTCAGAACCAGAACCTGAAAGCCTTTCAGAACCAGAAAGCCTTTCAGAACCAGAGCCTGACAGCCGTTCAGAACCAGAACCTGAAAGCCGTTCAGAACCTGAACCTGAAAGCCGTTCAGAACCTGAAAGCCTTTCAGAACCAGAACCTGAAAGCCTTTCAGAACCAGAGCCTGAAAGCCTTTCAGAACCTGAACCTGAAAGCCTTTCAGAACCAGAGCCTGACAGCCGTTCAGAACCAGAACCTGAAAGCCGTTCAGAACCTGAACCTGAAAGCCTTTCAGAACCTGAAAGCCTTTCAGAACCAGAACCTGAAAGCCGTTCAGAACCTGAAAGCCTTTCAGAACCAGAACCTGAAAGCCGTTCAGAACCTGAAAGCCTTTCAGAACCAGAACCTGAAAGCCTTTCAGAACCAGAAAGCCTTTCAGAACCAGAGCCTGACAGCCGTTCAGAACCAGAACCTGAAAGCCGTTCAGAACCTGAACCTGAAAGCCTTTCAGAACCTGAAAGCCTTTCAGAACCTGAAAGCCTTTCAGAATCAGAGCCTGAAAGCCTTTCAGAACCAGAACCTGAAAGCCGTTCAGAACCAGAAAGCCTTTCAGAACCAGAAAGCCTTTCAGAACCTGAACCTGAAAGCCTTTCAGAACCTGAACCAGAAAGCCTTTCAGAACCAGAGCGCCTTTCAGAACCAGAGCCTGAAAGCCTTTCAGAACCAGAAAGCCTTTCAGAACCAGAGCCTGAAAGCCTTTCAGAACCAGAAAGCCTTTCAGAACCAGAGCCTGAAAGCCTTTCAGAACCTGAACCTGAAAGCCTTTCAGAACCAGAGCCTGAAAGCCTTTCAGAACCAGAAAGCCTTTCAGAACCAGAGCCTGAAAGCCTTTCAGAACCAGAAAGCCTTTCAGAACCAGAACCTGAAAGCCTTTCAGAACCTGAAAGCCTTTCAGAACCTGAACCTGAAAGCCTTTCAGAACCTGAAAGCCTTTCAGAACCAGAACCTGAAAGCCTTTCAGAACCAGAGCCTGAAAGCCTTTCAGAACCTGAACCTGAAAGCCTTTCAGAACCAGAGCCTGACAGCCGTTCAGAACCAGAACCTGAAAGCCGTTCAGAACCTGAACCTGAAAGCCTTTCAGAACCTGAAAGCCTTTCAGAACCAGAACCTGAAAGCCGTTCAGAACCTGAAAGCCTTTCAGAACCAGAACCTGAAAGCCGTTCAGAACCTGAAAGCCTTTCAGAACCAGAACCTGAAAGCCTTTCAGAACCAGAAAGCCTTTCAGAACCAGAGCCTGACAGCCGTTCAGAACCAGAACCTGAAAGCCGTTCAGAACCTGAACCTGAAAGCCTTTCAGAACCTGAAAGCCTTTCAGAACCTGAAAGCCTTTCAGAACCAGAACCTGAAAGCCTTTCAGAACCTGAAAGCCTTTCAGAATCAGAGCCTGACAGCCTTTCAGAACCAGAACCTGAAAGCCGTTCAGAACCTGAAAGCCTTTCAGAACCAGAACCTGAAAGCCGTTCAGAACCTGAAAGCCTTTCAGAATCAGAGCCTGAAAGCCTTTCAGAACCAGAACCTGAAAGCCGTTCAGAACCAGAAAGCCTTTCAGAACCAGAAAGCCTTTCAGAACCTGAACCTGAAAGCCTTTCAGAACCTGAACCAGAAAGCCTTTCAGAACCAGAGCGCCTTTCAGAACCAGAGCCTGAAAGCCTTTCAGAACCAGAAAGCCTTTCAGAACCAGAGCCTGAAAGCCTTTCAGAACCTGAACCTGAAAGCCTTTCAGAACCAGAAAGCCTTTCAGAACCAGAGCCTGAAAGCCTTTCAGAACCAGAAAGCCTTTCAGAACCAGAGCCTGAAAGCCTTTCAGAACCTGAACCTGAAAGCCTTTCAGAACCAGAGCCTGAAAGCCTTTCAGAACCAGAAAGCCTTTCAGAACCAGAGCCTGAAAGCCTTTCAGAACCAGAAAGCCTTTCAGAACCAGAACCTGAAAGCCTTTCAGAACCTGAAAGCCTTTCAGAACCTGAACCTGAAAGCCTTTCAGAACCTGAAAGCCTTTCAGAACCTGAACCTGAAAGCCTTTCAGAACCAGAGCCTGAAAGCCTTTCAGAACCTGAACCTGAAAGCCGTTCAGAACCAGAACCTGAAAGCCGTTCAGAACCTGAACCTGAAAGCCTTTCAGAACCTGAAAGCCTTTCAGAACCAGAACCTGAAAGCCTTTCAGAACCTGAAAGCCTTTCAGAACCAGAACCTGAAAGCCGTTCAGAACCTGAAAGCCTTTCAGAACCAGAACCTGAAAGCCTTTCAGAACCAGAAAGCCTTTCAGAACCAGAGCCTGACAGCCGTTCAGAACCAGAACCTGAAAGCCGTTCAGAACCTGAACCTGAAAGCCGTTCAGAACCTGAAAGCCTTTCAGAACCAGAACCTGAAAGCCTTTCAGAACCAGAGCCTGAAAGCCTTTCAGAACCTGAACCTGAAAGCCTTTCAGAACCAGAGCCTGACAGCCGTTCAGAACCAGAACCTGAAAGCCGTTCAGAACCTGAACCTGAAAGCCTTTCAGAACCTGAAAGCCTTTCAGAACCAGAACCTGAAAGCCGTTCAGAACCTGAAAGCCTTTCAGAACCAGAACCTGAAAGCCGTTCAGAACCTGAAAGCCTTTCAGAACCAGAACCTGAAAGCCTTTCAGAACCAGAAAGCCTTTCAGAACCAGAGCCTGACAGCCGTTCAGAACCAGAACCTGAAAGCCGTTCAGAACCTGAACCTGAAAGCCTTTCAGAACCTGAAAGCCTTTCAGAACCTGAAAGCCTTTCAGAACCAGAACCTGAAAGCCTTTCAGAACCTGAAAGCCTTTCAGAATCAGAGCCTGACAGCCTTTCAGAACCAGAACCTGAAAGCCGTTCAGAACCTGAAAGCCTTTCAGAACCAGAACCTGAAAGCCGTTCAGAACCTGAAAGCCTTTCAGAATCAGAGCCTGAAAGCCTTTCAGAACCAGAACCTGAAAGCCGTTCAGAACCAGAAAGCCTTTCAGAACCAGAAAGCCTTTCAGAACCTGAACCTGAAAGCCTTTCAGAACCTGAACCAGAAAGCCTTTCAGAACCAGAGCGCCTTTCAGAACCAGAGCCTGAAAGCCTTTCAGAACCAGAAAGCCTTTCAGAACCAGAGCCTGAAAGCCTTTCAGAACCTGAACCTGAAAGCCTTTCAGAACCAGAGCCTGAAAGCCTTTCAGAACCAGAAAGCCTTTCAGAACCAGAGCCTGAAAGCCTTTCAGAACCAGAAAGCCTTTCAGAACCAGAGCCTGAAAGCCTTTCAGAACCTGAACCTGAAAGCCTTTCAGAACCAGAGCCTGAAAGCCTTTCAGAACCAGAAAGCCTTTCAGAACCAGAGCCTGAAAGCCTTTCAGAACCAGAAAGCCTTTCAGAACCAGAACCTGAAAGCCTTTCAGAACCTGAAAGCCTTTCAGAACCTGAACCTGAAAGCCTTTCAGAACCTGAAAGCCTTTCAGAACCTGAACCTGAAAGCCTTTCAGAACCTGAAAGCCTTTCAGAACCAGAACCTGAAAGCCTTTCAGAACCAGAGCCTGAAAGCCTTTCAGAACCAGAGCCTGAAAGCCTTTCAGAACCAGAAAGCCTTTCAGAACCAGAGCCTGACAGCCGTTCAGAACCAGAACCTGAAAGCCGTTCAGAACCTGAACCTGAAAGCCTTTCAGAACCTGAAAGCCTTTCAGAACCAGAACCTGAAAGCCTTTCAGAACCTGAAAGCCTTTCAGAACCAGAACCTGAAAGCCGTTCAGAACCTGAAAGCCTTTCAGAACCAGAACCTGAAAGCCTTTCAGAACCAGAAAGCCTTTCAGAACCAGAGCCTGACAGCCGTTCAGAACCAGAACCTGAAAGCCGTTCAGAACCTGAACCTGAAAGCCTTTCAGAACCTGAAAGCCTTTCAGAACCAGAACCTGAAAGCCTTTCAGAACCTGAAAGCCTTTCAGAATCAGAGCCTGACAGCCTTTCAGAACCAGAACCTGAAAGCCGTTCAGAACCAGAAAGCCTTTCAGAACCAGAAAGCCTTTCAGAACCAGAGCCTGAAAGCCTTTCAGAACCAGAGCCTGACAGCCTTTCAGAACCAGAAAGCCTTTCAGAACCAGAGCCTGACAGCCGTTCAGAACCAGAACCTGAAAGCCTTTCAGAACCTGAAAGCCTTTCAGAACCAGAACCTGAAAGCCTTTCAGAACCTGAAAGCCTTTCAGAATCAGAGCCTGACAGCCTTTCAGAACCAGAACCTGAAAGCCGTTCAGAACCTGAAAGCCTTTCAGAACCAGAACCTGAAAGCCGTTCAGAACCTGAAAGCCTTTCAGAATCAGAGCCTGACAGCCTTTCAGAACCAGAACCTGAAAGCCGTTCAGAACCAGAAAGCCTTTCAGAACCAGAAAGCCTTTCAGAACCAGAGCCTGAAAGCCTTTCAGAACCAGAAAGCCTTTCAGAACCAGAAAGCCTTTCAGAACCAGAGCCTGAAAGCCTTTCAGAACCTGAAAGCCTTTCAGAACCAGAACCTGAAAGCCGTTCAGAACCAGAAAGCCTTTCAGAACCAGAAAGCCTTTCAGAACCAGAGCCTGAAAGCCTTTCAGAACCAGAAAGCCTTTCAGAACCAGAACCAGAAAGCCTTTCAGAACCTGAAAGCCTTTCAGAATCAGAGCCTGACAGCCTTTCAGAACCAGAACCTGAAAGCCGTTCAGAACCTGAAAGCCTTTCAGAACCAGAACCTGAAAGCCGTTCAGAACCTGAAAGCCTTTCAGAACCAGAGCCTGACAGCCTTTCAGAACCAGAACCTGAAAGCCGTTCAGAACCAGAAAGCCTTTCAGAACCAGAAAGCCTTTCAGAACCAGGCCGTCTGAAGTTAGAACACCGTGCCTCTCTCTGCAGTCTGCGTTTCTCCGCCTTCAGCTCGTCCTCCACCTTCTCTGCGTTCTCCGCTGCAGACTTGTAGCGAGTCACGTGGCCCTCCAGTCGGGTCACCTGCAGACCAGAGCAGAACCTCGAAAAATGATTACCTTCGGAACCAAAAGCTTCAAAGCTTCTTATAGACTCCTCTTTATACGAAGAATTTAAGCTAACTCTAAAAGATCCATGGGTTCAAAATTCCTTCTACAACATTTTTGAAATAAATATCTGGAAAGTGCGGCGTGCTTTTGTTTGTCTCCAGCAGCTTTGGATGGAGAACATCTAGGAAGATCAGTTTTCAGGTCTTACTACAGATTCAGGTCTGGACTTTGACTAGGCCGTTCTGACCCATGAATCTGCTCTAATCTAAACCATCCCATAACATCTCAGGCTGCAGGTTCAGGCTGGTTCTCCTGCTGGAAGGAGAACCTCCACCTCAGTCTCAGGTTCTCCTGCAGCCTCTAACAGGTTCTCTTCCAGGATGGTCCTGATTTATCTCCATGCATCTCCCCTTTAACTCTGACCTGCTTCCCACAGCATGACGCTGCCACCGCCGTGCTTCACAGTGGGGACGGTGCGTTCAGGGGAACCACCAGTGTTGGTATTTTGCATGTTTGCACATTGGTGGACTTTTTCCTCTGATAACCTCTGAAGAGAATTGGTTGCCCTGGATTTATTTAGGGTTATCTGAGAAAACAAGGCTGAACACAAATCAGATTTGTGATTTATTTTTTAAATGGGTCAGACGGTTCTGGATTGTGTTCCCCTGCAGACCAAAGAACCCCTCAGGACACGTGAAATGGGACTAAATCTAAGGAAGGGTGTGACATAACGAGCTTAACGAGCT
The DNA here is from genome assembly GCF_011125445.2 of Fundulus heteroclitus. Lineage (NCBI taxonomy): Eukaryota > Metazoa > Chordata > Actinopteri > Cyprinodontiformes > Fundulidae > Fundulus > Fundulus heteroclitus. The sequence continues at coordinate 1,010,660 of NW_023396956.1, read as the reverse complement.
GACAGACAATCTCACGTTTTGCTCTAAAGCCGTCACTTCCTGTTCGGCCTTCACCAGTTTGAACTTCAGGTCGTTAATTTGTCGGTTGGCGTCTCCTGCAACAGGAAGAAAAGAGCCCAGATTATCTGAGACGCCATGAGAACCAGCGTGTTCCTAAGCTCTGCTCCACCTACTCTGCAGCTCCATGATGTTTGGGTCGCTCCCGTTTTCAGTGACGTCAGCGTCCGGACTGGAAGCGCCGTCTGAGCCGTTCTTCTGGTTCTTCTGCTCCAGCTGGGCTTTTAGTTTCTTCATCTGCAAAGGAGAAGCAGAGCCTGGTAGTACGTTCTGTGGCTGAGGAAGACTCTGGATGAAGAAGACCAACCTGCTCCATCATCTTCTCCCGCTCATCCACCAGCTTCCTCAGACGAATCTCTGAAAAGACAAAAGAAAACGCCGTGAATCCGTCTTCATCTCTGAGAAATCATCAGTTTGATGCAATCGATCAATTCTTTACATTTTCTTTCCAAGCAGTCGTCCCTGATTGAAGTCTTCGTCTGCAGTTCCTCAGGTTCTCTCCTGTTGCACATGAGAAACCTTTGGAACCCGCCAACCGTTTGATTGTTCTACGTAAAACCACTGGGAGCCCTTCTGCTTCCTATAAAATAAACCCGACTGGAACATTTTGACGCTTTTAAGCTCCGATCAGAGGAAACGGGACATTAATTCAGGATTCCAAGACTAAGAACGTAGAGAACATGGACCCGGTTCTGAAGTCCTTCCACTAAGACTAAGAACGTAGAGAACATGGACCCGGTTCTGAAGTCCTCACTAAGACTAAGAACGTAGAGAACATGGACCCGGTTCTAAAGTCCTTCCACTAAGACCAAGAACGTAGAGAACATGGACCCGGTTCTAAAGTCCTCACTAAGACTAAGAACGTAGAGAACATGGACCCGGTTCTGAAGTCCTCACTAAGACTAAGAACGTAGAGAACATGGACCCGGTCCTGAAGTCCTCACTAAGACTAAGAACGTAGGGAACATGGACCCGGTTCTGAAGTCCTTCCACTAAGACTAAGAACTTAGAGAACATGGACCCGGTTCTGAAGTCCTCACTAAGACTAAGAACGTAGAGAACATGGACCCAGTTCTGAAGTCCTCACTGAGATTAAGAACGTAGAGAACATGGAACCGGTTCTGAAGTCCTCACTGAGACTAAGAACGTAGAGAACATGGACCCGGTTCTGAAGTCCTCACTAAGACTAAGAACCTAGAGAACATGGACCCGGTTCTGAAGTCCTTCCACTAAGACTAAGAACGTAGAGAACATGGACCCGGTTCTGAAGTCCTCACTAAGACTAAGAACGTAGGGAACATGGACCCGGTTCTGAAGTCCTCACTAAGACTAAGAACGTAGAGAACATGGACCCGGTTCTGAAGTCCTCACTGAGACTAAGAACGTAGAGAACATGGACCCGGTTCTGAAGTCCTCACTAAGACTAAGAACGTAGAGAACATGGACCCGGTTCTGAAGTCCTCACTGAGACTAATAAATAAAATAATTGGCATCCTCCCAAACATGATTACCTCGTCCTCAGTAAGTGAGGCAGCATTGGAGGAATCCTTAGAACCTGCGCAGTGTCTGAACTGTTTAGAAGCAGTAGAGCTTTCTGAGCTATCTAAAATTTTAGCTTCATCTAAACCTTCTACCTGTATGTTAGACCCAATCCCAACCAAGTTGTTTAAGGACATATTCCCTCTGATCAGTGGCACTATTTTAGACATGATTAATCTATCCTTAGTAAATGGATATGTACCACAGGTTTTGAAAGTAGCTGTTATTAAACCTTTACTTAAGAAACCTTCTCTTGATCAGGATGAGTTAGTAAACTACAGACCTATATCTAATCTTCTTTTCTTATCTAAAATTCTTGAGAAAGTAGTTGCTAATCAACTTTGTGAACATTTACAAAGTAATGACCTACTTGAGGAGTTTCAGTCAGGCTTCAGAGCTCATCATAGCACTGAAACAGCTCTGGTGAAGGTCACTAATGATATTCTCATGGCCTCAGATAATGGACTTGTGTCTATACTTGTCCTGTTAGATCTCAGTGCTGCATTTGATACAGTTGATCACAATATTCTCCTACAAAGACTTGAACATACTGTAGGGATTAAGGGAAAAGCATTAGGCTGGTTTAAATCTTATCTGTCAGACAGATTCCAATTTGTTAATGTTAATAATAAATCTTCCTCAAACTCTAGGGTCACCTGTGGAGTACCACAGGGTTCAGTCCTTGGACCAATTCTATTTACTATATATATGCTTCCCATTGGCAAAATGATCAGACAGCATGGGATTAATTTCCACTGTTATGCTGATGATACTCAGCTATATTTATCCATAAATCCTGATGAATCCAATCAATTACTTCGACTGCAGTCATGTCTTGATGACATCAAAAGCTGGATGACTTTAAATTTCCTGCATCTAAATTCTGACAAGACCGAAGTTTTAATCTTTGGGCCAGAGTCCTCAAAAAATAAACTTCTTAACCAATCACTTAATCTGGATGGCATTAACTTGGCCTCTGGTAAAAAAGTAAAAAATCTTGGTGTTATTTTTGACCAAGACATGTCATTTAAATCCCATATTAAACAGGTTTCCAGAGTTTCCTTTTTTCACCTCCGGAATATCGCCAGAATTAGAAACATTCTGTCCAGGAGTGATGCTGAAAAACTGGTCCATGCATTTGTTACTTCAAGGCTGGACTATTGTAATTCTTTACTATCAGGAAGTCCACAAAATGCAGTTCAAAGTCTTCAGCTGATCCAAAATGCTGCAGCAAGAGTTCTGATGAAAATCAACAAGAGGGATCATATTTCTCCAATTTTAGCTTCCCTTCATTGGCTTCCTGTTAAATCAAGAATAGAATTTAAAATTCTCCTTCTAACGTATAAAGCCCTTAATAATCAAGCTCCATCATATATCAGAGCTCTGATTACCCCGTATGTTCCTAACAGAGCACTTCGCTCTCAGACTGCAGGTCTGCTGGTGGTTCCTAGAGTCTCTAAAAGTAGAATGGGAGGCAGATCCTTTAGCTATCAGGCTCCTCTCCTGTGGAACCAACTCCCAGTTTTGGTCCGTGAGGCAGACACCCTGTCTACTTTTAAGACTAGGCTTAAAACTTTTCTTTTTGACAAAAATTATAACTAGTGACTCATGTTACTCTCAGCTACCTTTATAGTTTTACTGCTATAGGCTTAGGCTACTGGAGTATATCAGGATCTAATTTTCTCACTCTATTGAGTTCTACTGTTCTTCAATTATGCATTATGTGTTGTCATTTCTGCTTTAACTTTCTGTTCTCTCTCTTTTCTCTTCATAGTAGGTACACCTGGTCTGGCGTTCTGTTAACTGTGACATCATCCAGAGAAGACGGCTCACCCGCTACTACCATCTAATGTAGAACAGATTACTAGATCAATGTGTGCTTCTGTGCTTGTTTGTCTGTCTTGTTGTGTCTCTGTTCTGTCTTCTGTAACCCCAGTCGGTCGAGGCAGATGACCGTTCATACTGAGCCCGGTTCTGCCGGAGGTTTTTCCTTCCCGTTAATGGGGAGTTTTTCTTCCCACTGTCGCTTCATGCTTGCTCAGTATGAGGGATTGCAGCAAAGCCATGTACAATGCAGATGACTCTTCCTGTGGCTCTACGGTTCCCCAGGAGTGAATGCTGCTTGTCGGGACTTTGATGCAATCAACTGGTTTCCTTATATAGGACATTTTTGACCAATCTGTATAATCTGACCCAATCTGTATAATATGATTGAACTTGACTTTGTAAAGTGCCTTGAGATGACATGTTTCATGATTTGGCGCTATATAAATAAAATTGAATTGAATTGAATTGAAGAACGTAGAGAACATGGACCCGGTTCTGAAGTCCTCACTAAGACTAAGAACGTAGAGAACATGGACCCAGTTCTGAAGTCCTTCCACTAAGACTAAGAACGTAGTATGTAAAATCTAAACTGGACCTCATGGAGGTTCTAGGACGGTTCAGCTGCTTGGAAAGAAACTTTAAAGGAACAAATGATGAATCAGGACTTTCACCCAGTGCAGAACACCAGGCATAAATTAAACTAAAGCAGCAAAGATGCATTTCAAAGGAAAAATGGGTGAACATACCAGAGGGGGGGTGCAGCCAATGAGGAGGAGGGGGGGGGGGAGAGAGCCAACACATGCAGCACTGCAGCATCCAGGAGGAGGCGTGATGGAGGAGTGTGTGTGTGTGTGTGTGTGTGTGGGGGGGGGGGGGGGTGTTAGCATGCACAGCTTCACAGACGAGCCGCTGCCTCTTCATCAGCTTTCATCAGAGTCTTTATTCAGATTCAGACAGTTTACAGAACTATTCAGCTGACCGAGCCGCTCCACTGCTCCACCTGATGGAGAACAGGTGGAGCAGCTGGAGCCCAATTAAAAGTTAAACTAATAAAAACGTTTAATGAGACATAAAGACGGAGGTGCAGAAATACGACATCGGTGCAACACAGGGTGAGATAAACGGTTCTGGAGACACGGAGCATCTCAGGTTTATGTTGGTCCTGGTTCTGGTTCTGGTTCTGGTGTGTCCCGTTCAGACCAACATGTGGAACACGTCAAAGTGCAGCGAGGCTTTAAATGTCCTGAAAGCGGCCAGCAGGGGGCGCCGTCAGCCGCTTCCTGACAGGAACAGCAGAGAACCCAGAGGTTCTGATCGGACCGAACCGAACCGGGCCCACATGCAGACCAACGACGGGCGGTCCAGTGATGGCTTTAGCAGCACTTAGCAGAGTTTGGCCGGGCGCCGCAAGAACCGCCACGTTTGGTTCTGAAGGTTCTGAAACAAACTCTTTATTAGCAGAAAGGGGGCGTGGCCAAGCAGATGATGCAGCAGGTGTTCTGCACCTGGGCTTCTGGTGATTTCGTTCTTGGCACCAGATTCTCAGGCCAGGAGGTTCTACAGCGCGGTACTCTGGTACCATGGAACCGTGCCGTCGTTGGTTCTGCATGTGGACCCGTCGGACCGGTTCTGCTGAGTTCTGGACCGCCTGCTAAGACATCTTACAGTCCTCCTTGCCCTTGCCTTTGCTCTTCTTCTTCTTTGGGTCTTTGCCCGCCTGCGGTTCCTCTGCGGCTGCAGCGCCACCTTCTGGAGGCTTTGGGGAACCTGAGAGCAGCTCCACGGCTTCCACCGCTTCCTCCACTGCTGAGGACATCTTCTGCTCCTCCAGGTTCTCCAGAACATCTCCCACCTTCTCAGGCGTGGAGTCCCCACAGGGCAGAGCGTCCTGGAGGCCAGGACCAGAACCTTGGTCCAGCTGATCAGAACCCGTCTCCTCATGTTCTGCGGTGCTTTGGAGAAGCTCTGGCGTCTCGTTGGCTTCGTCTGCTGTAACTTCAGCTCCTTCCTCCTCTTCCTCTTCCTCCTCCTCCTCCACCTGCTCCACCTGCTCAGCTTTGCTGGACAGAGACGACTTGATGGCTTCTTCCATGTCTGAGTCGTCAAAGTCAAACGACTGGCCTTCATCCTCCTCCTCCTCTTCCTCGCCGCTGTCCTGCTGGACGCGTGGAGGAGAATCTTCACCCTCGCTGAGATCTGGACCTTCAGGAGAAGCTCCCTCCTCCTCTGCAGACTTCACCTCCTGGTCTTTGGGAGGTGGAGTCAACACTGCTGGAGGTAGATCTGGTCCACTGCTGCTCTGCCCAGGAGGATCTTCAGGTTCTCCTGCTCCAATCAACTCTTCATCCTGGTGTTGGATCTGTGGATCATCATCTCCTTCAGAGGCCCCTGGTTCTCCTGCGCCTGGCTCCTCCTCAGGTCCAACATCTGGTTCCTTCATGGAGAGGCTGAAGCTGCTGCCTGCTGCGGATTCTTCAGGTTGGTCTTCAGCGACATGGTTTGATGATGAGGAGGCAGATTGCTCCTCGTTCATCTCAGAACCGTTTGTGGACTCCTCCTCAGGAACCTGTGCTTCAGCATCTTCTTCAGCAGGCGACGCCAAGATGTCCTCAGACTTCTTCTGGTCTCCATCCACAGCCTCTGACCCGTCTCTGATGTCTCCTGGTGGAGACTTGTCTCCCTGACTGAACTCTTCATCAGGATCTTCACGCTTCCCAGATGCCAGGAGGTCTTCTGGGTCAGGACTGGTTCTGGAGGCCACCTCTTTAACATCTTCACCCATTTCACACTCATTCATCGTTTCTACTAGAGCAGAACTTTCTGTGGATTCCTGCAGCGGTTCAGGTTCCTCTGGTTCTGAAGGTTCTTCCTGGTTCTGTTGGACCTGAGCGGGCTCCACTCTGCCATCATCAGGAGCTTCTTCCAGCTCATGGTCACCTGGACCATGACCTGCTTCGGCTTCTTGGAGGCCTGAGATGCTGGCGGCATCTTCAGGTGACGTAAGCGGCTGGATGGGATCCTCACATGAGAGGAGAACGGGTTCTGGAGGTTCTGAAGGTTCTGCGCCATCGGCCTCTGGTCCAGATTCCTGGACTGGTCCATCTTGGAGGAATCCTTCAGTGACTTCTGCAGCTTCCTCTGATTCCAGATCCTCTGCCTGTGGAGATGTTCCTTCATGGTTCTGCTCCTCAAAGCGCCCTGATCTTGTTCTGGTGGAACCAGATGTTTCAGGAGAACCAGATGTTTCAGGAGAACCATTGCTTGGTTCTGGCATCTCTCGGCTCCTACGGTTCCCTTCGTCGTCTGAAGCCTGAGGTGGTCTGGACTGTTGGGCCGTGGAGAGGTCTTCTCCTGCGGAGGTGTCTTCACTCCATGCCAACCCTCTGCCAGGATCATCGGTTCTCTCACACGTGAGAACATGGCCTCCTGGATCAGGACCGGACGCTTCAGAACCTTCCTCCTCCGCTTTGGACCCCGTTGCAGATTCTGTGAGGGACCCAACGTGAGAAGAACCTTCTGTGGGTTTTTCTGGACCTTCACACCCCAGCAGCTCCGTCTCTGTGGCCTCCTGGTTCTCATGGAGCTCTGCTCTGGGTTCTGTGGAACCAGGCGACTCGGTTGGGTCCAGAACATCTCCTGACATCTGGGCGCTCACAGGCTTCCGGTTCTCAGGACCGTCTGACCCACCATCCGTCTTCGGTTCTTCCGGGCTGAGGGAACCTTTTTCATCGGGTTCTGCTTTCTCAGGTTCTTGATTGTCCGGACCCAGTTTTGATGAGGCGGACCCACTGGTACCAGGTTCTGCTGTGATCCCGTTATTAGATATGAGTGAATTGTGTTCCGGCTCGGTTCCTCGTTCTTGATCTTTGTGTTCAGGAGCTCCTCCTTTCTTCTTGCCCTTCCTCTTCCTCTTCTTCTTCTTCCCAGAACTTGTAGGAACCGGAGTCTGGTTCTGGACCGCCGGTTCCTCAGCCTCCTCCTGTTCTGGCTCCTCAGGCTCCTCCCGAGGCTCGCTGATGGACCCACCTGGACCCGGTTCTCCTGCTGGTTCTCCAGCTGGTTCTCCAGCTGGTTCTCCTGCTGGTTCTCCAGCTGCCTGAGGCTGTGGAGCGTCACGGACTTCCTGTTTGCCTTCTGGACCTCCTGAGAGGTCGGCGCCGCTCCTTTGGGTTTCTATCTCGGTGAAACCAGGAGGACTGTTGGACGTTCCTCTTTGTGGAAGATGTTCTCCAGAAGCCTCCTGAACGTCTCGGCTGACAATGATTACAGCTTTAGCTTTAGCAGCTGGACGACCAACGGGGTCTGCAGTGTTCTCCCTGTAGAACCCACGTTCTGCGGGGCGTGAGGACGGCTCGTGTTCTGCTGCCGGCGGTCCATCGCGCCTCGTTCCAGCAGCAGGACCTTCTGATCCAACAGGACCTTCTGATCCAGCAGGACCTTCTGATCCAGCAGGACCTTCTGCTTCAGCAGGACCTTCTGATCCAACAGGACCTTCTGATCCAACAGGACCTTCTGATCCAACAGGACCTTCTGCCTCAGCAGGACCTTCTGCTTCAGCAGGACCTTCTGCTTCAGGACCTTCTGCTTCAGGACCTTCTGCTCCAGCAGGACCTTCTGCTTCAGGACCTTCTGCTCCAGCAGGACCTTCTGCTTCAGGACCTTCTGGTCCAGCAGGACCTTCTGCCTCAGCAGGACCTTCTGCTCCAGCAGGACCTTCTGCTTCAGGACCTTCTGATCCAGCAGGACCTTCTGCTCCAGCAGGACCTTCTGATCCAGCAGGACCTTCTGATCCAGCAGGACCTTCTGCTTCAGGACCTTCTGCTTCAGGACCTTCTGCTCCAGCAGGACCTTCTGCCTCAGCAGGACCTTCTGCTTCAGGACCTTCTGCTTCAGGACTGCATCGGTTCTCTGAGTCCTTCTCCAGTCGTGGCTGCGGCTCTGGATCGGGCTCTTCCTCTGTGCCGCCTGGGAGATGATGAAGAGCAAACGATGACAGGACGCCAACAAAAAGAGCTCTCAGCATCTATGAGCTGCATCAGGAGGCGCGTCAGCAGAAGGTAGAACCCCGGACTGATTGTGGGGCAAGAAAGAGAAGCTCAGAGCCAAGATGTCCGACAGAAGCAGGAGAAGCAGGAGAAACGAAGCGAAGAGGAACGCCGACATGAAGAACATTGTTCCCCGTCACCTGGGGGGACCAGAGGAGGCGCTGAGCTGGATTCAGACGATAAAGTAGCGCTGGGCGCGCCGCGGCAGGAGGCGGCAGGAGGCGGCAGGAGGCGGCGCCGCGTCCAGAAACCAACACCGTCAGATTGAAGCCAGAGAACAAATCACTGAGATGATGAGGAGGAAGTCTGCAGACCAGTTATTGGCCTCTAAGGAACAGCAGCATGTTACTTAGAGGGAAAGTTGGCTTTTTCAACAGCAGGTTCTAAGCAGTCAGTATCTTACCTGCATCCACCTGAGGTGAAGCTCGTTAGGGAGGAAGCTAACCAATCATGTGCTGCGTTACTGTGATGCAGTTAAAACATGGACTAATTATGAAGAAGGTTCACCGATACAAAGCAGGCTAACCTGCTGACACATCGGGTCAGAACCAGAACCTAAACGTTGATCTACAGGTAGGCCGGGCTCGTCACGTAACGCTTCTAAATCCCTGCGAGGGTTTCCAGTTTGCTAGATGTCCAAGCGCTCAGATGACAGTAATCCTGAGTTCTCATTGGACAGATTTACACACAGACTTAACTTCTAACTCTTCATAGAAGGTACACCTGGTCTGGTGTTCTGTTAGCTGTGACATCATCAGGGGAGGCAGATCATCGTCTATTACCATCTAACATAGAAAGTACTCCTGGGTCAATGTGAGCTTCTGTGCTTTCTGTGTCTCTGCTCTGTCTTCTCTAACATAGAAAGTACTCCTAGGTCAATGTGAGCTTCTGAGCTTTCTGTGTCTCTGCTCTGTCTTCTCTAACATAGAAAGTACTCCTGGGTCAATGTGAGCTTCTGTGCTTTCTGTGTCTCTGCTCTGTCTTCTCTAAGCCCCAGTGGGTGGAGGCAGATGAGCGTTCACACTGAGCCTGGTTCTGGTTCTGCTGGAGGTTCTCCTCCCTGTTAAAGGGGAGTTTTCCTCTCCACTGTCGCTTCATGCATGCTCAGTATGAGGGATTGCTGCAAAGCCATCAACAATGCAGACGACTGTCCACTGTGGCTCTACGCTCTTTCAGGAGGAGTGAATGCTGCTTGGAGAGACTTGATGCAACCTGCTGGGTTTCCTTAGAGAGGAAACTTTCTCACCAACCTGGAGGATCTGATGGAAGCTGACTCTGGAAAGAACCTTGAGATGATGTGATGTGATGCAATAGAAATAAAACTGAATTGAACTGAAGTCAGATTCCAGCAGCAAACTTTGTTTCTGCTGCTCTTTATAAACATTCGGCTGATTTGATTCGTTTTCCTTTCATGTGTTTTTTTTACACACGTTTCCACTTCAGACGTGGAACTAAGCGTGAGAACAGCTCCACAGATATAGACACCATAGATGTCACGCTCTACCCGGTCCATTGCATTGTGGGATTTAGAGTTTTAGGGGTGTGAATACTACACACACAGGTAAGTTACTGACTGCTTAAACCTACTTTAAATAACAAACTGTCCCTTTAAGAGGCAAAGCCGGTGATTCTCTGTGTTTTTCTGGTTTTCTAAGTTAATTCCAGCCTAACTTTTAACCTGTTCACTGACGCATGCAGGTTGTTTAAACACAGATGCAGGTTCCAGGTTGAGGGTTGAAAACTGTGGAGCTCCTCAGGGCTCTGAACTCCAAACTGAGACTTTATTAAAGTCACATGTGGAACAATTTGGATGGTTTAACCGAAGATAACAAGTGAATTTATTCTGCAAACACTTTCTGCTCCACAGGCGAGGTTCCAGAGAGCCACAGAGGATCACCGAGCTTTTCAGGATGAAAAACTAGAAACCAAAGGGGGGGGGGTGGAGACGGTGCAGCGCTGCAGGCTCCTCTAGTCGCACGCTGAGCCATGCGGCAGAAGGACGGCGGGTTTTACCGAGCACGCTGTTCCCTTCGGTGGGAGCCGCCTGGGAACCGGGTTCTGCTGCAGCGGCGCCGTCCAGCTCCGCCTCTCCTGCCCCCCCGTTGGTGCTGAGGTCGGGTCCCAGGACGATCCCGTGTTTCTGCAGAGAGGAGCCAGAGGTTAGCGGCAGAGGAGGCGGCAGAGGAGGCGGCGGGACGCGGAGCTGCTCCGCACACGCCCGGTACCTTCAGAACATCCTTCAGCTTCACCACCTCCTCTCTGAGCTCGTCTCGCTCCGTTCGGATGGCGTCAGAATATTCTTTCTGCCGCTCCAACGCCTGAGCGGAGCCGGCCAGCAGGGGGCAGAGGAGAGCCGGCCAGCAGGGGGCAGAGGAGAGCCGGCCAGCAGGGGGCAGAGGAGAGCCAGGACAGCAGTGAGAGACGGAAACAAGGCATGCAAAGAAGGAGCTGCTCTACGCCACGTTACGCCCATACCCCGATTTTCTTATCCTTCCACTCCAGCGTCTCCTGGAGGTCGGCTATCTCTCTAGCGCAGCCGTCCTGCTTCAGCCGCAGCTGACGGATCTCCTGGAGGAGGAGAAGAGGAGGAAGAGGAGGAAGAGGAGGAAGAAGGAGGCGAGCTGTGAGTGTTACTGCGTGCAGAGAGGAAGAGGAACCGTGAGTTTAGCCCGACGTGCAGCTTCAGCCAGAGGTCATGTGACCCGAGAGGAGGGGGGGGGGGGGGAGGAGGTAGAGGAGGAGGAGAAGAGGAGGAAGAGGAGGAAGAAGGAGGCGAGCTGTGAGTGTTACTGCGTGCAGAGAGGAAGAGGAACCGTGAGTTTTAGCCCGACGTGCAGCTTCAGCCAGAGGTCATGTGACCCGTGAGGAGGGGGGAGGGGGGAAGAGGAGGAAGAGGAGGAGGTGGTAGAGGAGGAGGAAGAGGAGGAGGATGTAGAGGAGGAAGAGGGGGTTGTAGAGGAGGAAGAGGAGGTTGTAGAGGAGGAAGAGGAGGAGGAATAGGAGGAAGAAGATGAGGGAGGAAGAGGAGGTAGTAAAGGAGGAAGAGGAGGTAGTAGAGGAGGAGGAAGAGGATGAGGAGGAAGAGGAGGTTGTAGAGGAGGAAGAGGAGGAGGAAGAGGAGGATGAGGAAGAAGAGGTAAGAGGAGGATGAGTAGGAGGAGGAGGTAGAGGAGGAAGAGGAGGAGGTGGTAGAGGAGAAGGTAGAGGAGGTAGGAGGAGGAAGATGTAGAGGAGGAAGAGGAGGAGGAGGAGGAAGAGGAATAGGAGAAGGTAGAGGAGGAAAAGGGGGAGGAAGATGTAGAGAAGGAAGAGAAGGAGGAGGAAGAAGAGGAAGAGGAGGTTGTGGAGGAGGAGGTAGATGAGGAGGAGGAAGATGAGGAGGAGGAGGTAGTAGAGGAGGAGGAAGAGGAGGAAGTAGTAGAGGAGGAGGAAGAGGAGGAGGAGGATGAGGAGGAAGAGGAGGAGAGGGAAAGAGGAGGATGAGTAGGAGGATGAGTAGGAGGAGGAAGAGGAGGAGGAAGAGGAGGAGGAAAGAGGAGGGTGAGGAGGAGGAGGTAGAGGAGGAGGATGAGGAGGAAGAGGATGAGGAAGAGGAGGTAGAGGAGGATGAGGAAGAAGAGGAGGACTCACGTTGAGCAGCTCTTCGCTCTGCTTCAGCGTCTGCTTCATCTCGCTGAACTGGAACTGCAGAACTTCGTAGGCGTGCTTCTGACGCTCAAAGTCCTGCAGGAACAAAGAGCGGTGAGACCGTACCGACCGGTTTCAGCCGGCCGGTACCGACCGGTTCCAGCCGGCCGGTACCGACCGGTTCCAGCCGGCCGGTACCGACCGGTTCCAGCCGGTACCGACCGGTCCGATCTTGATATACCAAAGAATTATTTTTGCTCTTTGACAAAATATTATGGGAAGAACTTGTTTTTGAGTTCACATAAACTAAGAGCAATATATCTCATTTTGTTCTTTTATTTCTCTGAGTTTCTTATATTCCCGCCTGAGTTCACCTGAAACTGGGAGCAACACGTTAAGCTCTGAGTTTTGCCTCTTATTTTGTTTCTCAGACTGATTTCACACAAAACTAAGAACATGTGTTATTTTGTTATAACTTGTTTTAACTTTTGGTGGGAATGTGTTGTGGGAAAGACTGATTCAATCTCTCTATTCCTTATTTTGCTCATATTTTCTTTATATTTGAGTTAGCGATGTTATTTGGCTTCACACACTGCTGAGATGCTGGGAACGGTTTCTGTTCTGGAAACGGGACGAACAGATCAGCTGGGAGAGAACTGGCCACTCTGGCTTCCACCTGATATTTTATTTATGAGTATATAAATAAATAAATGTTTATAAATAAATAAATAAATAAATATAAAGAGTCCGGTAGAGTCTGCCGTGGGTTTTGGTACGGACGCCCGGCCGCGTGGATGTTGATTCTAGAATCTGTGGAACATCACGCCTGTTTGAAAGCTTGTTGCTTTAATGCGTGCTACGTTGCTATATTCTGTGGGGAATAAAGGACATTTATCCAGGATTGGTGTTTGAGTCATTATTTGTGTGTCGCCGATCTCTCCTGACCCTGAAATAAAAGTTTCATAAAACAGATCTGAACCCAGACCGCTTCCTGTCAGCCGCTCATGAATGAAGCTGAGGCTGGAGACGCTAAAACCAGAACCATGGAGCAGAACCTCCACAGAACCTCCAGAGAACCCACCTTGACCTTCTCCTCGTGTTCCCGCCGCGACTCGGACAGCAGCTCCTCCAGCTCCATCAGCGAGTCCTTGAGCGTGTCCACCTGGTACATCAGGTTGTTCTTCTCGTTGTCCAGCTGGGCGTTGGACACCATGGCCTTACGGTACTTCTCCTCCGCTTCAGCCACGGCGTCCTGAAGGAGAGGACAGGAGACAGAGGACGCTCAGCAGGACAACGGGAGCCCACCACACCAGAAGCATCAGGAGCATGAAGATGCAGCCATGACAGCAGGTTCTGCAGGTTCTGCAGGTTCTGGACAAACCTGCAGCGTTCTGCAGAAGCAACGTTTGTCCAGAAGCTGCAGATGTGAAACATTGAGCTGATCAGAGCAAAGCTTCAGCGAGGAGGACCTTCTGGTACCTTGGCTTCTCTCAGGTTCTGCAGGTACTTTGCTTCCACATCCTGAATCTGATCTTTCAGTTCATGGATCTCCTGGAGGACAGAGCGGCGCCGGCAGAGGAGGAGGAGGAGGAGCAGTGATGAAGAGCAGCGTGGAGATGAAGGTGGAGCAGAGAAGCAGGTGAGGAGAGCAGGAAGAGACGTGATGCACAGAAAGAGCCATCAGAGCATGAAGGTCCACCTTCAGTCAGAGGTCCACTAAAGCAACAGAACCTGGAACAGAACCGGGCCTAACCAACCTTCCCCAGAACCTTCCACAAAACTAGTCAGGACCGCATCTGGACCAGAACCAGAGGAACCACCCGCCACTGAGACACAGGTTTACAGACAGGACCAGAAGTTCTGGACAGGACCAGAACCTGACCAGAAGTTCTGGTCCTGACCAGCTAGATGCTGTGTTATAACCCACAGATGACCCAAACACAAAGCCTGAAAGCCTCCAGCAAGTTCCACCATGATGGTTCTGGTAATATCAGAACCCGGGTCGTGTTCTGGTCTCTGCTCGGTAATCTGATTACATCCTGGTTCCTGAAACAGGCTCCTCCTGTAGAAACACACCTCAGATGTTTTTACCAACCCACAAGATAAACTGGACCTGAACCATGAAGGTCATCCATCCCACCTGGACCTCAACCATCTCCATCCCACCTGGACCTCAATCATCTCCATCCCACCTGGACCTCAACCATCTCCATCCCACATGGACCTCAATCATCTCCATCCCACCTGGACCTCAACCATCTCCATCCCACCTGGACCTCAACCATCTCCATCCCACATGGACCTCAACCATCTCCATCCCACCTGGACCTCAATCATCATCCATCCCACCTGGACCTCAACCATCTCCATCCCACATGGACCTCAACCATCATCCATCCCACCTGGACCTCAACCATCTCCATCCCACATGGACCTCAACCATCTCCATCCCACCTGGACCTCAACCATATTCATCCCACATGGACCTCAATCATCTCCATCCCACCTGGACCTCAACCATCTCCATCCCACCTGGACCTCAACCATCTCCATCCCACATGGACCTCAATCATCTCCATCCCACCTGGACCTCAATCATCTCCATCCCACCTGGACCTCAACCATTATCCATCCCACCTGGACCTAAACCATCTCCATCCCATATGGACCTCAACCATCTCCATCCCACATGGACCTCAACCATCTCCATCCCATCTGGACCTCAATCATCTCCATCCCACCTGGACCTCAACCATCTCCATCCCACCTGGACCTCAACCATCTCCATCCCACATGGACCTCAACCATCTCCATCCCACCTGGACCTCAATCATCTCCATCCCACCTGGACCTAAACCATTATCCATCCCACCTGGACCTAAACCATCTCCATCCCATATGGACCTCAACCATCTCCATCCCATATGGACCTCAACCATCTCCATCCCACATGGACCTCAACCATCATCCATCCCACCTGGACCTCAATCATCTCCATCCCACATGGACCTCAACCATCTCCATCCCACATGGACCTCAACCATCTCCATCCCACATGGACCTCAATCATCTCCATCCCACCTGGACCTCAATCATCTCCATCCCACCTGGACCTCAACCATCTCCATCCCACATGGACCTCAATCATCTCCATCATCCATCCCACCTGGACCTCAATCATCTCCATCATCCATCCCACATGGACCTCAATCATCTCCATCCCACCTGGACCTCAATCATCTCCATCCCACATGGACCTCAACCATCTCCATCCCACATGGACCTCAATCATCTCCATCATCCATCCCACCTGGACCTCAATCATCTCCATCCCACCTGGACCTCAACCATCTCCATCCCACCTGGACGTCAATCATCTCCATCCCACATGGACCTCAATCATCTCCATCATCCATCCCACATGGACCTCAATCATCTCCATCCCACCTGGACCTCAATCATCTCCATCCCACCTGGACCTCAACCATCTCCATCCCACCTGGACCTCAATCATCTCCATCATACATCCCACCTGGACCTCAATCATCTCCATCCCACCTGGACCTCAACCATCTCCATCCCACCTGGACCTCAATCATCTCCATCCCACCTGGACCTCAACCATCTCCATCCCACCTGGACCTCAACCATCTCCATCCCACATGGACCTCAACCATCTCCATCCCACATGGACCTCAACCATCTCCATCCCACCTGGACCTCAATCATCTCCATCCCACCTGGACCTCAACCATCTCCATCCCACCTGGACCTCAACCATCTCCATCCCACATGGACCTCAACCATCTCCATCCCACCTGGACCTCAATCATCTCCATCCCACCTGGACCTAAACCATTATCCATCCCACCTGGACCTCAACCATCTCCATCCCATATGGACCTCAACCATCTCCATCCCATATGGACCTCAACCATCTCCATCCCACATGGACCTCAACCATCATCCATCCCACCTGGACCTCAATCATCTCCATCCCACATGGACCTCAACCATCTCCATCCCACATGGACCTCAACCATCTCCATCCCACATGGACCTCAATCATCTCCATCCCACCTGGACCTCAATCATCTCCATCCCACCTGGACCTCAACCATCTCCATCCCACATGGACCTCAATCATCTCCATCATCCATCCCACCTGGACCTCAATCATCTCCATCATCCATCCCACATGGACCTCAATCATCTCCATCCCACCTGGACCTCAATCATCTCCATCCCACATGGACCTCAACCATCTCCATCCCACATGGACCTCAATCATCTCCATCATCCATCCCACCTGGACCTCAATCATCTCCATCCCACCTGGACCTCAACCATCTCCATCCCACCTGGACGTCAATCATCTCCATCCCACATGGACCTCAATCATCTCCATCATCCATCCCACATGGACCTCAATCATCTCCATCCCACCTGGACCTCAATCATCTCCATCCCACCTGGACCTCAACCATCTCCATCCCACCTGGACCTCAATCATCTCCATCATACATCCCACCTGGACCTCAATCATCTCCATCCCACCTGGACCTCAACCATCTCCATCCCACCTGGACCTCAATCATCATCCATCCCACATGGACCTCAACCATCATCCATCCCACATGGACCTTAATCATCTCCATCCTCCCTGGACCTCAATCATCTCCATCCCACCTGGACCTCAATCATCTCCATCCCACCTGGACCTCAACCATCATCCATCCCACCTGGACCTCAATCATCTCCATCCCACCTGGACCTCAACCATCTCCATCCCACCTGGACCTCAATCATCATCCATCCCACCTGGACCTCAATCATCATCCATCCCACCTGGACCTCAATCATCTCCATCCCACCTGGACCTTACCTTGATTTCTCGTATGGAGCTCTCGGCGTCCACGGTCAAGGCCGTGTCTCCGCTTCCTCTCCTGGAGGACGTTCCACCCAGGGAGGTGAGGGTTCCTGCTGTGAGGGCCGAAGCGGCGCGAGGTCCCTGGAAAGAGAACGGGTCGGGTCAGAGCTGCTGGCCTTCAGAACTTCATGTTCTTCCTTCTAGCAGTCAGATCTACAGTGTCTCCTTCAACAGTTCTCCTGGTTCTTTGGTGGTCTTCAGAGGTTTGGTCTTTGGTTCTGACCCAAAGAAACGGAGCAGAATAAAGGAGGAACGTCCTTCACTGGTCGCTCTCAGGGTGCTGCATGACCACCATGAAGAACGTCCTGAGATCCCACCAGAACACCTACAGAACCTCCTGTGGCTGCAGGTCTTCTGGGGTTTGGTTCCACCAGCTCTGAACGTCTCCAGACTGAAGCTGGATGGAGAACATCTGGGAACCTCACGTTGTGCCACAGGTTCTCATGGTTCTGGGATGTTCTGGGGATGAGCTGGTCAGAACTTCTCTGGCTCGGTGAACAGAGCATCGCCCCCATTAACCTTTTTACAGGTTGTAGTGTTTAATAGTAGATCTAACTGGGTCGGTGCTGCTGGTTCTGATCAGAACCTTAATAGAAACGACCCAAACTGAAGGCTGATTGGTCAAAACGACCAGCAGCTGGACCATCTGGACCTCTGGAGGACCTCTGATCCAAAAGCCTCAGAACCCGGCTGGAAGCAGCAGGTTTATAGACCCAGAACCGTCACACCAACCGGGTCAATCGGGTCACTAACGGGTCATTAGGACACGGGTCACTGGCGCCGCCTTCTGCTGAGCTTCCTGGAGACCCAAACATCTCCCATGGCATCATGGGAGATGTTTGGGTCTCATGTCTCAAGGTGTGATTGGCTCAGAACTTTGTTTCCACGGCTCTGGACCGACCCGGCAGCAGCTGGTCGTCCTGATGTTCATCTCTCTCTACAGACGGATCAGCTGTTGTTCTGGGCGGTTCTGGACGCCTGAAAGGGAACAACGGAGCAGAACTATCAGGTTAGAACGTCAGGTTCCTCACCTTTTCGTTGTAGTCTCTGTCCTCCACCTGCGGAGACAAAGGACCCAGAGTCAGGACAAGCAGAGGACGAAGAAGAAGACGGCAGCGACATCTCAGCAGCGGACCGACCAGAACCTCACAGCCAGGTTAGTCACAGAAAAACCACAGAAGAAGAAGCTCTATCCTCCACCACGCCACAGCAGGAAGTCCACACGGCACGCCAGACTCGGCTCACAGGAACTCACGGGGGGGAAGTCCGGGATGGAGACGTCGTCCAGGCTGGTGGAGAGGACACTGCTGCTGACGGCGCTCCTCAGGAGGCTGGCCACAGAGCCGCAGTTCTCCTGCAGCGGCCAGCAGGGGGCGACACAACAAGTCAGGGACCAACCTGCTGCCAGGCTCCTTCCTCAGAGCAAACAAGGTGCATGCTGGGAGCCACACACTCAGGTGCAGCTGAGGGGGTCTGCTACCTGGACGGACCGCGTTGATCTGGACTCAAAGTAGAAGTTCTCACGGTGGAGAACTCTAACTGGGGGGGGTTCTGCTCAGACAGAACCTGAAACAGAACCGGGTTCCTGGGTTTCACAGCGTGTTCATGCATCACACAGCAAACAAAGTGTTAGAATGTTCCAGGACTTCAGGAGTTCAGATGCAGAGATCCGAGGAGAACCCGGACCTGCTTCCCCAGAAACCCGGGGGCCATAAGGGAGACCTGTATGGTCCCTGCAGAGAGTTCTGGGTCTGGCCCGGTTCTCCTCCCAGTGGGACTTCTGGACCAGCTCCAGAAGAACAACCATCTCAACGCTGACCAGGTTAACAGCTTCATCAGCTGAGGTCCGAGTCTCTGGAGTTCTGGAGACCACCAAGCACCGCCTCATCCTTCTCTACTCACCAGAGACCCGGACCCGGTTCTGAAGCAGCACTAGAACACGATGATTCTGGTTCTGGAGTCTCCAGAGGTCCAGAGTCCTTCTAAAGAAAGCTAATTACCACCAACAGCATCCAGAACCTCAGCTGGTTCCATCAGCTGCTGGATGAAGGTTCTGGCTGCAGAACCTTCTGGCTGTCCAGCTGTGGTTCCTGTCAGGAGGTCCATCAGAACAGAACATCTGAACCTCCTACAAACGGACCTTTGGACCCAACCGGGTCGACAATCAGAAATTACAGAACCTGTATTTTTATTTCTTCACTCTCAACCGTCGTTTCTGACGTTTTTACAGCTAAACTTTATTTGTCGGGTTCTAAGCCAACATGCACACAGCAGACCAACCCATGCAGGAACTCAAACGGTACCGGTACTCAAACGGTACCAGTACCGGTACCACCGGTAGCTCTCACCACTGGGCTGGTGCGGGCCGAGCTGGCCCGGCTGGACGCTCTGGAGCCGCGGTAACTACTGTACTCTGGGGGCTGCAGGGAGAAGACAGGACATGGTTCTGGACATCAGAACATCAGAACATCTGCTTGGTTCTGCCAGGCGCCGGCAGATTGGACCTTTTCTTACATGTGAGCCGGAACCGGAGACTCGGCGCGACCCGCTGCACAGACTCAGACCGTCTTCATACAACGAGCTCTGCGTGTCAGACATGTCAGACAGTTACATCCAGGAGCCGGGCCGGTACCGGTACTGGTACCGGGCAGAACCGGCCGTCTGAATACAGACCTGGTAACCGTTGAAGGACGGGCCGGGGGTTCTGGAGGAGACGGGTCCGCTGAGACCGTACAGGTCCGAGGAGACGTGAGACGCCTGGAGGGAGGAGACAGGAGGTTCTGCAGGAGTCTCTTCAGAACCGCCCTGTGGTTCTGAACCACAACCCAAACACACGGTTCTGACGCCAGAACCAAGCCGGCCAGCATTTCCCACAATCCCTTTCATGAGGCGTGCGTCAGCAGCAACCTGCGTGCTCGTTAGACCGGTTAGAGGCTCCAGGAGCCTTCAGCTCTCTGTACCACACCTCCAAAAACATGGAGGCCGTGCAGAACCACACAGAACCACGCAGAACGGTGCAGAACCGTGCAGAACCACACAGAACGATGCAGAACCACACAGAACCGAGCAGAACCACCCACCGGCTGCAGGTCCAGGCGGGACATCCGACTCTCATCGCTCAGTCTGGAGCTCTGAGGCAGAAACACAGCGGCAGGTTCACACCTCCATCTTTTGCTCCATCAGGGCTTCGGGTTTGATGGAAAAGTCCAAAAATGAAAACATGCAGCTGGCCTGGGAACAGTGGGCCATGAGTCATGGTACCAAACAGTTCTCCAGACACAGAGTTAGTAGTTAAGTATGGTTCTGACCCGATGGAATATTAAGAACCTTTAGGATTTAAACAGTTTCTCCATCCAGTCGTTGGTGTTTCTCTCCCTGCAGCCAGCCTGTCTCCCACGTCTGGAGGACTTCCTGTATTCTGTCCAATCAGAGCCCAGAGTGCAGAGAGACACGCCCACTCTCAGGAGAATTCTCCTCCTGCCCCAAAGAGTCTCTTTAACCTTTTGGATCTCAAACGTAAAACACCGTAGACACATGAAAGTGTGTCCATGCGAACATCAGAAGGTTCTGACCATCATGATCCAAAAACATCTTTGACCCAGATTATAGTTTCAGCTCCGGTTCCTTCGAGGCTTAACGTCCTGTAATGCTGTGGGCTCCACCCGTCCATCTGGACCGGGCCAGAATCACCATGGTGCTCAGCAGAACCTCCTGCCCTGTATTAATACACCATAGCTGGGTTGCCAGACCCTGAATAATATCAGCAATGGTGTCATCAACAGTTAGAACGGATTAAATTAGGAGATTATTGTAAGGAGAGAGTGGGATTTGTAGACTTTAGTAGTTTTGACCCTAAAATCTAAATTAAAAGTGAATAAATCCTGAGCAGCAGCCGATTTCTTGTTAAATGCTTCTGAAAGTTGAAATGATTCCTGTAAACTTTCAGTTTCTCCGCTTTGCTTCAGTAACGAGGGGCAGAGCTGGAGCAGACGCATCAAACCGTTTGCTGATGACCATGTGATCGTGTCTCTGCTCGACTCTTTTCTCTGCAGGCGTTCTCTAGCAGCACCTCAGGGCCCAGAACGGTTCTCCTGATCTAGACCTAAGACCATCGTTCTTACCCGCAGCTTTGCTGTTTGCAGCAGAACCACAGTGATGGCCGACTGGGCTGAAGGAGAAAGAACCAAGATGGCAGCAGGACTGAAGTCAGCAGAGCTGCAGCTGGAGGAAGGACCAGAGTTCTGGATGGAGGAACCAAGCTGGACAGAACCATGAGGGACAGAACCATGAGGGACAGAACCATGAGGGACAAAACCATGATGGAGGAACCATGATGGAGGAACCATGATGGAGGAACCGTGATGGAGGAACCCAGACACAGCAGATCAGCACAAAGACCTCAGCCCGGGCGTGAAGCACGGCTTGTTGGTCATTCAGCGGACCGTGAGTGGGACAGAACCACTACTGAGGGTTACTAAAGGAGGTTCTAGGAGCTGCTGGAGGTTCTAGGAGCTCCACCTCCTCAGTCTGCCTCTGCTCCAGCCAGTGGCTGCAGGGCGGTTCTGCAGGGCGGTTCTGCAGGGCGGTTCTGCAGGGCGGCTCTGCAGGGCGGTTCTGCAGGGCGGTTCTGCAGGGCGGTTCTGCAGGGCGGTTCTGGGTGTTAGCGGTCATGCAGCTACTGACCCGGCTGGAGAACACGCTGTGATCGTCATCGCAGCCGTTTCTCTGTGAACAACAAAGGCATGAATGAGACGAGCGCGTATGACTGGGGCCGGCTGGGCCTGGCGTCCCTCGCCCCTCACATACGTCTCTGTCTTTGTGTTTATGTTTCTTCTTCTTCTTGGGCTTCTTGTGCAGAGAGGATCCCTGAGGGAGGGAGAGCAGAGTGAGGAACAGACGCCGTCTCAGCATCACGCCACGTCCACACATGCAGCATGCCGCCGTGTTTAGCTCCTGCTAGCATGCTAACGGCGCTGCAGACCAGAACCAGGCGGCACCAGAACACGGGCCGCTCTCTGTTAGAGTGACTAAACGGGTTTTAGTGAGTTTCTACAGGCTGACAGAACCACAGCCATGCATCACTCTCTGGTTTAGTTTCCTGGACAGCAGCAAACAGCAAACACCTTCATGCTGCACAGTGAGATGAGTGAGACTTCTACCCCCCCGCCCAATCACAGCCCATCAGGAGTCTGACAGCACCAGCCATGACGGCAGCGCCACCGCCCCCTGGTGGCCGGATGGTTTAACTCCGGTTAGCCTTCCTCAGACCAGGCCGTGGTTTCATGAGGATGACGGGACTTTGATTCAACCTCCAGTTATGATAAATCCATAAATGGGCAGAAAACGGCCGAAACAAAGATTTTATGTTACAGAACCAGCAGCACGTTTTCCCAGAATGCTTCAGGGTTCCAGCTGCACTGATCAGCGCTGTGCGGCTCAGAGGAGCGACAGAGACGGAGCTCCAGCAGAGGTTCTCCCTGAAGGTTCACGTCTGTCTCTGCTGACACCATGTGACCCAACCCTGGGTTCTGCTGAGCAACGTCTGACCGTTTACAGCGTCTAATGTTCCCCGTGTTCCCCGCGTCCAGGTGTAACCTGAAGGCTTCAGGTAAACGTCTGCTGGACCCGGCAGTCAGAGTCAGGCTCCATGCGATTAGTTCAATCGACCCAAACGTGCTGCATTACTCACACTGACCACCAGGGGGCTCACCCCTCCACCATACGCCCCCACAGAGTCCCGGTCCGACTGGAGGAGACAAACACCGTTTGATGAAGAGGAGCAAAGCAGAGAGGAGGTCCGTCTGGCTCTGGGATCAGAACCAGCGCAGAACCAGCGCAGAACCAGCGCAGAACCAGGGCAGAACTCAGAGGGCTGCATGCAAAGTGTGATACTGACCCTGACGCTGCTGCGGCTTCCCACCGACATCCGCTCATCGTCGTCTGACAGCTGAGGAGAGAGAAACCGCTGGTTAGGGTTCTGCTCAGGACCACAGACGGTTCATCTCAGAACCCTGGTTCACTGTAGAACCCTGGTTCACCGCAGAACCCTGGTTCACCGCAGAACCCTGGTTCATCGTAGAACCCTGGTATATCTCAGAACCCTGGTTCATCTCAGAACCCTGGTTCACCGCAGAACCCTGGTTCACCGCAGAACCCTGGTTCACCGCAGAACCCTGGTTCACCGCAGAACCCTGGTTCATCGTAGAACCCTGGTTCATCGTAGAACCCTGGTTCATCGTAGAACCCTGGTTCGTCGTAGAACCCTGGTTCATCGGCCCTCTAGACCGGCAGCAACCAAACAGAACAAACGTTCTTGGAGGGAACAGCAGCGGCGGGCGTAAGGATGGAGAACAGAGGAAACGGATACAAACCGGGTGGATCCGGGAAGAACGGGAGAACTTCTCACTGTCCTCCTGGAGCCGGGACAAGAGGAGGAGGAGGAGGAGGAGGAGGGATGAAGAGCGAGGAAGAGGAGGAGAGATGTCAGACCTCAGGTCAGTCAAATCTGCAACGTCGGGTTAATTGGGGACGGATAGAACCCACGTCTGACTGCGGTTCTGGAGGAGAACCGCTGACACGACTCTGGGAACCATCGGTGAGTTCACGCCACAGCATGCACAGAAAACTATTCACACCCCGTTCACCCACAGCTGCCCACCCACCGACTGGGACCAACCGGACCGGACCGGGTCAGACCCCCCCCCCCCATTTAAAGGCTAGAACCCAGTTATCGGAACCCGGCGTTCCTGTTAGTAGAACTTCACACGTGGTGAGTGGCATGCTGACACGCTGCAGCAGGTCCAGCACAGGCGGCCGGGCCGGTTCTGGTCCAAACGGACCTGCTGCTGCTCAGATAAGTGGATTAGCATCGATGCTCAGGCTTTGATTGGTTATAATCCCATATTTTCCAGATTAACGAGGATTATCAGGCCTTCAAACATGGCCGACCGGCACCAGCACACTCAGACGGTACCATCCACTGCTCAATGTCCCCCCATTTACTGTCCGCCCGCTCGTCTAGTCTGGTGTTCAGGCCGTAATATTTCTGCAGGAGACGAGGTCAAAGGTCAGCGAGCTGCCACAGTCACATCATCACAGAACCGGGGGTAAGAACAGCAGAACCGGGGGTAAGAACAGCAGAACCGGGCCTACCTTCTGGACCTGAAAGATCTGCAGCGCAGCAACAGGAAGGAGAGAGGAAGACAGGAAGACAGTAATGAGCAGAGAACATGGCGGAACAGCAGCAGGAACGTCTGGAACCCGGCAGAACCTCTGAGGCCGGACCACCAGACGTTCCCCACCAGAACCTCTACGGTCCGGGTCCAACTGACAGAACCAGAGCTAGAGAGTGAGGAGCTGCTGGGTAGAGCAGAACCAGGAAGCAGAACCTGAAACCGTAACGGGAACTAAATCCACATTTTTTAGAGGAAATGGGCTGGAAATAAACCCAGATTAAAAAAAGATAAAAGAGATAAAAGAGATAAAAGAGAATCTATAGTTTATGTCCAGATGGTCTATTCTGCTTTAGAATGACACTTTTACGTCTTCCAGGTCATTTTTCTGCCGTTTCTCATATTTATCTACAGCTGCTTGTTAAAAATGAACCTTAGGGTAAAACTTTGATTCAGAGACGAATTTTTACACTTTATGAAAAATATATTGAGATGAATATCGTATTTATTTAGGCATTCAGCCTAAAAATACAGAGATATTCTTTTCTGTCCATGTCGTCCAGCCACAGAACGTCTGTTAGGGTGAGGGCTGGGCTTTGACTAGGCCGTGACAGCCATGTCCTCCTTTTAGCTCATTCTGCTGTAGATCTGGGATCACGGTTCTGTTGACGGCCCGGTTTGGACCGGTTTGGACCGGTTTGGACCGAGCTCCAGCTGTCGGCCAGATGGACTCAGATCTGACGCTGGATCATGTTGGTCTACAGAGGAGGTCCTGATGCCATCATCTGGCTGAGATGTTCTCCTGGGAATCATCTTCCTCTCTGCAGGATGATGGACTCAGATGAAGGCTGCAATGTTGGACTATTATGGACGAGGAAGACGATTTGCTGATTTTCAGTTTACTGCCTCACCTGTTTGATATTAATGCGCGCTCACCTGTCAGTGTTTAGCTGGCAGAAAGCCGTCAGATTTGGTTAAATGACCGACATGAAATGGAGAAGAAAGATAAATAAAAACCGTTGCGGTCGTCTCTGGGAGGAGGAGGAGTGTTTAAAGGTAAACGTGTTCCTGGAACACAGCGCTAACTTTAAACGTTGCTGCAGAACAAAGCAGATTTCTCTCTGTGCGTCTCGGCGCTGCAGCGCTAGAAGTCACAACGAACTTCTAGACGACCTGTCAGGTCTACAGACATCATCATGCAATACAGAAAATACTTTCTCTCCTCTTTAATATAGTCTATTTCTAGACTTTTTATTCCTGATTATTCAGTATTTTCTTATTTAAAGGACGTTGGGTAGAGCCGCCTTTAACCTGTCAGGCCGCTGAAACTAATTAATTTCTCCCTTTGGGGATGATAAAACTTAACTTATGTAAATATTATAGTTGTATGACTGTTAAAAAAGTTTATGTCCTCATTTCCTCCTCTGTTCAGGATCAGCCAATCAGCTCTCTCCGTTTCCTTCTCCTTCCTGCTTCAGACTCTGCGTCTCCTAAACGTCGTCCTCTCTTCTTCTGGTGTTTTTTACTTTAGCAGCTCTGAAGGCCTGAGATGTTTTGTGAAGAACGTTTATCTCATTGAGGTAAAAACCTAAGAAGAATCTTAGAATGTGGGATTTTTCCTAAAACGACGACACTGAGCTACTTTTAGCCTAAAGGTTCTGTGTGAAAACGGTTCTGCTCACTGAGATCCAACCAGTTCTCTGAAAGCTGAGCTCCAGCCAAGCATGGCTGATCAGCAGATTAAGCTAATCATACTCTTCCCTGGAAACTGCTTTAACCAGCCAGTTAAACCCAGAACCTGGCCCGCCTGCAGAACCGCCTCTGAAAACACCCCCCGCTGCATTCCTCAACTTTAATCCAGATTTACAACCTCCCTCCTCCTCGTACAGGAGCCCAGATCTCCTGTCCAGAAACCATTCAGTGAACGGCGCCGCGGCCCAGAAGCGTCTCCATCCTTCCTTCTGGTGTGAAAAACATCCAGGAAGCTGAAAGGTCCGTTTCTGGTTGGAGGAAACTTTGCTGATGTTATCAGTGTGAAAATTCAACCCAGCGTCATTTTTAAAATAAGAGTTCCTGGTCTCACAACAGTCTCCTCATCTTCAGACCTTTTTGCGGACTAAACTCCCCACATTCCAGTTTTTAAACTACCAACCCGTCCCCCTCTGGACCAGAACCACCAGAACCAGCCAGAACCACCAGAACCAGCAGCAGGAACTCCGTCTGGGTCTTTATCCTCCAGCCGGTGTCTGGACTCCTCGTTAGCGTTAACACCGCCTACCTAACCGGGTCTCTGCCACTCACCGAGGTTCCCTTCTTGGAGAGCGGGGCCCTGGGGCGCCCGGTGAGGGCCGCCCTCAGCCCCCGCCCCGTCAGCCGACGCCCGGCCGTCCTACCGCCGTCAGAGGAGACACGGCATCGCTCACGGGTCAGCGGGAGGCGCCATCAGGCGAGAAGGCGTCTGAGCGGAGAGCTTTCAGTCCCAGCAGGCGCCGCTCGCTGCTACCGCCTCCAGAGAGCAGGAAGAACCCCAGGTGGCTGCTGGGAGCTGAGCGAGCCATGCCTGCAGTCACCAGCACGGCGACAACAGGCGCTCCGCTGCAGGATAAAGCCGCAGCACGGCCGCTAATCTGCTTTAAACTGGGCTAAAGGCTTTAAGGGCCGCGCCGCTCAGCCAGGCCGCTAATCCAGGACCGGCCCACCGGCGCTGGTCCAGACTCTGCAGAGACCGGCCGTCTCATCCAGGAGGCGCCGAGGCGCCGGGCCTAACAGAGGAGCCGGTGCAGAGGGACAGACTTTAAAATATGCACTCTGAGAAAAAGGACATTTTACTTTTGGAGGAAAGTTCTGATGCTGCGATTAGACCAGAAACATTTTCTAAAAATATTTGACCCCCAAAGGTTTATTTCTGAGCTTTTCTACTTTGTTTCATGTAATATTACATTATTTATTATAGAGCAGGAACCTGTACAAGTACAAGCCATTTAGCATAAATTAGACATTTCTTATTAAAACCCTAAACAGACGGTGAGATATAAACAGTGCAGCCATCAGAACCGGCCGGCGAGGCCCGGTTCCTCTCAGAACCAGGAAGGTTCTAACCTGAGAAGCTGCTGAACAGGAAACCGTTTCCTCCAGCGTGTCGCGTGTGTCCCCCCCCCCCCCCCTGCTGGCCTGGACTGAGAGATTTCCAGCAGATAACAGGAAGACCGGCTGAGTCACAGCAAAGCTTTCAGTTTCTGTGATGAAACGTTGGAGAGCTCAGAGTTAAAGATCTACCTTCACGCAGATTCTCAGCATTTCTAAACTATCTCAGCTCTGATCTACATGCCTCAGAGCGCAGAGTCTCTGTTAGGGACGCTAGTCGCTCTGATCGCTGCGAGGACGCCAGAAACAGGAGAAATCTCATCTATTATGAATAAATATAATTAATAATCTGAGAAATGCCAGATAAATATGTTCAAAGTCGGTCTCATGTCAATTATCAGGTCAAAGTTTTATTAAAAACGGATCAGAAATTAGCCGGAAACTCTCTGATCATCTTTACTAAAATGATCGAAATCTAATTTCAAGTCCAGAAAACAACAAAATGATAAAAAACAAAACAAAACTGCTGATCAACGAGCGACAGCAATGACCTCAACAGCTGCTGTCCATCAACCTGCAGAGAGGAACATTATTCCAGGAGAACATCTCAGCAGCTTCCAGGATGGAGGTCCTCTGAGTAGCGATATTGGACCATGATGGAGGATCTCAGACGGAGCAGATCAGCAGTAGATGGCAAACCTTCATCATCTCTAATTTAACACTGAATATTTTCCCGTTTGAACGAGCAGGAGCTGAGACTCATGTTAAAGAAACTAAGATCTGGTCTGGTCTCAGATGTTCTTCTGCAGCAGGAGAAAGTCCGGCGGTGGGACAGAAACATCAGGAGGATCTTAATCCTCAGCGGGTCGTTAACCGAGGATCAGGGCCGGCGGAGGGAGTCCATGTTGGACAGGTGAGACGCCGAAGTCTGTCTGTGTCTGAGATTACGACAGGCTAAGAATAGTGAGCCCAGAAAAACACAGCCTCCCCCCTACGGTGAAGATCAGAGGAGCAGAACCTGAGAGTTAACCCAGGAATGAGGTCCAAAAGGTTCAGATCAGCTCCTCCATAAACCAGCTCAGGGTGAAGATCAGCAGCTTTAAAGGTTTCACAACGTCCTTCATGTCTTCTCTGCATCCACGAAGGCCGGCAGCACTCTGATGACATCATCACCACGGCGCCCTAATTTCTGACTGAACATGGGCTCAACGGGCTCAGGAGCAGCCTAAATGATCCTATATTTAACTAAATACAAAAGAAGAAATTATGGTTTTCTAGATAAAAATAAAGTTTTATGGGTTGAATAGTTTTCTATTTTTGTTGATCCAGATAAAGGTTCTAGTTTAAAACCAGAACCTTCTTATATTTAGGCCAGTTTAATGAATGATTCCCAAGCCGTTACTGAGTGAAACGTTGCTGGAGGTTTGAGGCTCGACCCGCTAGAACTTTACAATAAAGCAAAAAAAAAGCCAGCACCATGTAATACCAACTATTTCCATTTAATAGAACATGAGTTTGTCATTAGATTTCCCTCCTAAGAGTCATAAAAATGTTCCTGCAGGATCAGCTCCGTTTACTGGAGGCCAAACTACAGAATTTATTTATTTAATTTTATTTATAACTACAGAATTACTGCAAGGGCTGCAAACGGCCCACGGGCCACAGGTTGGACACGACTAATTAAATTAAATTAAATTAAATTCAACAAATTAAATAGAAATGTTTTATATTGATGTTATGAAATGTGATTTCACCTCTGAACGTTTTCTGGCTGCTTCCACCTGTAATTTACAGGTAAAGGAGGCGGGACTAAACCCTCCTGACCAATCGGACGTCGTCTACATGCAGCAGGACCTCTGCTGGGCCTGGGACCGGACTGGACCCGTGAGCGCGGGTCGGACCAGAAAGTTCTGTGGCTCGGCCCAAATGAAGCCGATTGGCTGCCGTTCCCAAAGTGACCACAAGGTGTCAGCGCCTGATGCAACCTGAACCTTTAATGAGGCAACAGAACCACATGGTCCAGTCCACAGTCATGGTACCAGAACCTTTCCTTCATTCTGGTTCGGTTCTGTTCGCATCTTAACAGCAAATCCTGCAGGAATCTTCACAGATGGAGCAGAACCAGAACCAGAACCGTCCTGGAGGAGAAGCTGTTAGAGGCTGCAGACCTGAGGCGGGTGGAGATTCTCCTTCCAGCAGGAGAACCAGCCTGAGATATTATGGGATGGTTCAGATAATTAGGTGAATAAAACGACAAACCACACTTATGTTTTATTTGGAAAGAAAATCCTTCTACTTCAGCTACTTTGTGTTGTTCTGTCACAAAATCCTAATAAAAGTTGTGAAAAGGATCCAGAGGTGTGAAAACTTTTGAATCGACCAATAGGAAGACGGATGCTGAGCCACGCAGAGCGCTGTAATCTTTAGCAGGTATTCACTCCTAAATAAACTTTTTTAACACGCTGGGCTTCTCGTGTTTATAGAAAATTCTCCACAAATATGAATTTAATGCGTCCTTATTGCCCCCCCCCCCAGGCTGAATGTGGTGCACGGCGGCGCTCGGTGACTGGGATACCTCCTTCTGCTGCCGCTCCAGCTCCTTCATGCGGATCTCCCGGGCCTCCGCCCTGGCCGCCCTCTTGGCTGCCAGCCTGGCCTCGGCCTAAAGCGGGACAAGAACAAAGGGGATAAAAAACAGATGAGAAAACAGGAACATAAGGAGCTTAGCAGGGACCAGCGGGCCCAGATCTGTGGGCTCAGGTCCTGGACATTCATTCTCAGCCTGAACACGAGCAGTCAGAGCCTCGGCCTTCATAAAAAACAACTCAGAACAGAAAACATGAACGTAGCTCCGTTTAATTAGCTCAGAGGGTTTAGATGTGCTCCACTCAGCAGCCAGACCCAGAAGAGCCGGGCCTTTTTTCCTTAAAAGGAGGTCTCAGAGAGCGAGTGTGTGTAAGCGTTTCCTTCCTGTAACTGTGTGGTAGGTGGCAGTAACGCCCAACGCTGCAGCGACGTCAGCCAGCCGATTAGCTCAGACACGCCATCAGACACGCCGTCAGACACGCCGTCAGACACGCCATCAGACACGCCATGGATGCCCAACACAGACTGCAACGAGTCCAGCTCTGCAGGTTTATGTTCTCTGCATCTGAGGAGCAACCGAGGCGTGAAGCAGCTGCAGGTTTGGCTTTAAACTGAAACCTTCTGGGAGAAAAGGTGAAAACCTGTCAGCCGTAATCATCCTTCATTTCTACTGGATCAAACCTGCAGCTTCAACACGTTAAACATTGTTGCTCCTTCATGTGATTCAACCCAACGGGGAACAACAGACATCAGAACCTCTACAGAACGTCTACAGAACCTCTACAGAACCTCTACAGAACGTCTACAGAACGTCAGGAAGCGCTGCAGCGGATCTGAAACTTTCATTTCAGATTAAATTAACGCCACTGTTTCAGTTAAGCAGCACGTTTCTTAGCCTTCAGATTCCTCCCAGCAGCCAAGTGAGCGTCTAGATTCACACACGGGTAAAAACAATAAATAAGACGGTACAGTAAGGACGAATTTACAGCATAGTAATAATGCTGTATGGTTATTAGTTAATAAAAATAGGGTTTTAATCACAGAAAGCTCATGTGATGATGACACAGATGGCTCCAGCTTCATCTCCACAGGCCCAATCGTACGCATTTCTGTCCCCCACCGCTACACGACTTCCTGTTTTCTGTCCAATCAGAGCCCAGAGTGCAGAGTGACACGCTCATTTCCTTTCTCTGAATGAGAGAAACAGCTCCAGCACATCCTGGTAGCTGCTGCTTCCTACGGAGGTCCTGCACCACCAGGTTCTTCTCTGCTGTTGACCTGAAGCAAGCGTCAGCAGGAGAACATCTCATCCTGGTTCTGATGGGGCAGGAGTCTCATCACCGTCGTCACAGCAGCCGCTCCTAAGGCGCTGCAGGCCTGCCACGTTCTCAGAGGCTGTGAAGGTTATGGAGGCACAGCAGGCTGGTTCATACACGTCTTCACTAATAATCACCTCAAACCTCACATTACAGCTCAACTAAGTCCAAATTATCTTATAAAGGTGATGCTGATGGGTCATAAATATAGATTTCAGCTGCCTTGTGAAGCTTGGGTTTGCAGCATTATGCAACGCTACCTCCCAGTTTGGCCATAAGTGCAACCAGCCACACCTCAGCGCAGCAGCTCTGCAGCAACGGCCTGCGCTCTGCAGACTGACGCATCCAGCTGCAGGTCAGTCCGTTAGCAGATTTAGGTTGTTAGAGCAGAAATCAACCCCAACATCGTGCTTTTATCCTGAACATCATCGTTTAAAGAGAACTATTCATTCCTGAGTCAACCTGATAAGACAGAATAAATAAAACTAGTCAGGATATTTCCTGTGAAGTCATAAAGTCTTCCCTCCCACTCTACATGCCTTTTATATTTCTACCACCTGCCTGTTATTTTGACCAAAGCTAGCAGAGGATCCGTCTTATTTTGCACAGTAACAGAAAAGCAGTGGCAACGAAGCGGTTTTTGCCCTGCGGACGTCTGGCTGGTAATTACCGGCTGCCTTTAAGAAGCCGTCCGAGTTTAAGAGCTTTCACTGCTGTCTGAGATAAAGGCTGACCGACGACCTCTGTCAAACGACACGCATGAGTAAAAATAGAAGCTTGAGACAGATTGCAGCTGTTAGAATGGGGAGTAGCTAAATGTTCTGCAAATATTTTCTTAAGTGGCCTGTTGGAGCGGTTGAGAACAATGCAACACAATGAGCAGCAGAAACAGGCAGCAAACACGCCGTCATCATCAGCTTTTACTTTTCTGTCACTCCTAACCAACAAACTGGGGAATATAAAGATCACTCAGACCACAACCTGCAGCAACATGTAAAAAAAATCCAATTAGACTGAAGTCTGGCTGAATGCCATCAGGTCTGGCAGGTTAATTAAGTAAAAAAGTGAGCATTACAGCTACAGAGCAAGACTTTATCATACAGATCAGTCACTTTAAGTCTTTGGGCAATCTTTTGGAACCTGTTAGTCAGGTAAAGGTGGAGCAGCCTGTTAATATCTGACTACAGGCTGTTAGTTGGAAATGTGCATCGTTTAAATTTCCCTGCAGCCAACCTGGAAACATGATTCAATAACCTGTAAAATCTGACTGTACACCCTGGTTAAAAGCAGCTTAGTTTACCCCTTTAAATGTGGGAAAGTGACCATCAGGGTATTTCCAATTAAAAACTCAACAGCAACAACTAACTAGCAGCACAGAAAGGAAATTTACACATTTGGTTTATTGACTCATGTTTTTAGTTCCTCTTATTTAAAAAACGGTGATGAGAAAATTAGGCAACAGCCTTTCTCAAAGCAGAACTTGAACTGAGAAGCAGCTATCTGAAGTGTTTCATGAGAAATCTTCTGATCATGAGTAATAAAATGTGAAAACTTAAACACTGGCAAGTGGTTCTCAGGATGTTTAGCTACTTTTAAGGGGATGTTTCTGTGTTTGCATGCTGGTAAATATTAAAGGCTCAAATTAGGTCAAAACGTGACATAAAATAAAAATATATCAATTAAAATACAAAACGGAAATAAATGTTTGTACCAAAAGTATGAGATGCATAATATCACCATGGTACTACCTAATAAATACCAGAAATAGCCAGCCTGTAGCCCATGTGGCTAACTATTAAGCTAGCCAGCTAGCTAGCCAGCAACATAGCTGGGAAAGCAAATTTAAAAAAGTATTTGGTTGAAATATATGTATGTTGGTATTATGACTCCTTTACAGGATTTTGTCTAATAACCTTCCCTTTCACATTTTTATTTCTGTGGTTGCACTTGAAACTTTAAATTAAAAAGGCCAAGGTTTCCCCAGCTAGCTAGCGCTGGCTAGCTCTATAGCTCATCAAGCTAGTTAACTAGTTACTGGGATAATAATAATAATAGCCACACAAGAATAAAAGGTAATGTGAATTTATGATTTGAATGTTATTTTTTTCCTTCCTTATTAAACTTTGGATATTTATCGATAAAAGCAGAAACAGAAGAGATTGCATTATATATTATGCACCTCGTCCTACTTGACTCCTCTTTCCTATGACTACTGATTACTGAGCCGATGTGACATGTGAATTTCTCCAATGTGAGATCAATAAAGCTTATCTTATCTTATTTCACCACTTTATGTCAACGCGAGGCTTTTCACCAGAAAAACAGGTCCTATTCATATCCAATCATACAGAATCCAGTTTGGTCCAAACTCCTTTACAGAGACTTCTTGTCCAACAATTACTGGGATCCAAGTCGACCGTGTCCAAACAGGCTCATTTATGACATTGGAATATTAATATAGTTTAAAAAATAAATAAATGAAACTGTCTTAACAACCCTCGTCTTCAGTGAACAGAGTAGGGTCAGCGGTTTGGGCTGTGGACGTGACGATAAAGGCTATCTATTCTATTCTGAATGGTTGGAGGTCTGGTGTCCAGAGGTAGTTGGAGATGAAGAGAGCATCAGTGGTCCAACAAAGTGAAGTCACCTCAACCAAAGAATCCTCTTTAGTTTGATCCAAACTCTGGGGAAATTTGTTCAGACATTAAGTTTTAAAAGCAACATTTAGAGTAAATTGTAGGAACAACAATTAAGAGTATCAACAATAGCAATTCTTAAACAGAAAGGTAGAACATTTAGTTTGTAAGTGGATTATTTACTGAGCTAATGGCCTCCATTCCCAGCATTCAGTCAGGAAATGGAGAAAGAGATTGATGCCAGGGGCCAGCAGTCTGCACCACGCACCGACCCAAATGGTTTCTGAGGCTATGGGTGGATATTTCTCATCAACCAGAGGAGCTGTTGGACTGCAGCATGTTGTCAGACTGGATCATCCACGTTGCCACATGCCAGCATGATTTACCTGCTTCCAGCAGAAAGATGCGCCTAACTAGGCCGGAAGCCTCCAGACTCCTTTACAGCTATTTATACTAACCTACATTGAACCGGGTTCAGTCAGAACTGTTCTCATTTAGCACCGTTTCAGCCTCCGGAGAGAAAATGAGCCAGTTCACCAATAAAGTGAGACTTTAGTCAGGTTGGGATCATGGCTAAAGGAGTTTAATGCTGATTTTCTGAGTATACGTCTAATAATCCCCTCAGCTGTCAGCTCAGGTTTGCTTTAGCCTGGAGAGTCGATGTGAAAAACAATGCACACATCATCAGAGGGTTTATCTGGATTTATTGCTCTGGCCTTTGTCAGAACCACGCATTGTATCTGCTGACACTCTCTGGGGATGTCCCGGCGCCAGAACCATCGAGTCCAAATGCCAGCGCGGTTCGATTGCCCCTGTGACCCGGGTTCCCATGCGGGCCAACAGAAATAGACGGGTGCTGACATCTTACACAAAGACGGAGAACAGAAACGAGTGATTTCAGAACCAAACCGGGTCAGGCTGCCATCAGAGCGAGCAGAACCAGAGTTAACCTTCGCTTGTTTCGCTGATTGATGGCTGGATGGAAAACAACAGGAACTAAAATCATTTTTCTTCTGCCCTCCCTCCATCACCCTCTGATATTTAACTGTTTATTAATACTTATCTGCTTTAAGTCGCTTATTTTTATTCTAGAATGTTTGATTTTAATAGCATACATTTATAGACGGACTGTATTTATGACAAGCCCAGATCTTCACAGGTTAGGATAAATAAAAAAGACAGTTTGGACAGAATCAGAACCGACTTATGGGTCCAAACAAAGAGTCTGACTAACATGTGGAACCTTGGAGCAGCACCAGGAACCACTCCTGTCAGCTAAGACCAGAACAGTACCAACCAAGCGACGCCGCGGTCCACCTGGACCCGCCATCCCTTCATGACCGCAGTGGACCCGTCTCAGACCAGAACCTTAGTCCAGCAGAACATCTCTGGGACGTGATGGATCTGGAGACTCATCAGAGCGACCATCGGTCACAACAGTCACGGCCCGTAAACCCAGGCAGAACCAGGCGGTACCACCGGACCCTGGTGGGTGGTTCTGACCCGCGGCCGTCTGGAGGCCTCGTGAACCCTGGCTGACGGACAGAACCGGTGCAGAACCCCGACCCAAATCATTTCTCCATGCTGTCTTCCTGTGCTGCAGCCCGGCTCACAGAGGTTCTGGAGTCCCAGGACGGACCACATCAGAACCTGATCATATCTTTGCTTCCCGGTGGGAAGAAGGTCCAGAACCGTTCAGTCCGCTCCTGCAGCGCCTCCCAGGAGTCCGGTTCATACCAGAGACAGCAGCGCTGGGTGTGGTTCTGCACGATGAAGGTATGGACCCACATAACCGGTTCTGGACCATGCTGAGAGCCAACAACGAGCTCGAGCAGGCAGAACCAGAGCGGTTCTGCTCCAGGTTCCCTCCCTCTGACGTTCTGCCTCCAGGGGGCGCTGCAGCTGCAGACCCGGTTCTGCCATTAGAACCCTTAAAGCCTGCAGTTCAGAACCAGCAGCAGAACCATCTGTTTGGTCATTTTTGATGCTCGGCCCCAGGAAGCCCCGCCCCCCCCGCCCTACAGGCTGGACAAACAGGAAGTAGTTAGCGATAGCGATAGCCATCTGCAGCCAGAGGAAACGGAGGCTGCTTCCTTTTAAGGAGCCGCAGCCAGAACTCTGCAGACGGGTCAGAACAACAAACAGGCGGTACCAGGAGAACCATGGCCGGTTCTGAGAGAAGTTTACACTGGACTGGTTAATGATTAGCAGCAGAACCGCTGTGGCCCAGATCATTAAAGATTAACCCGTCTGAGCCTGCAGGGGGGGGTCCGACTAATCTGTCCTCACAGAGCCTCTCAGAACCACACAGAACAGAACCCGCAGGCAGAGCAGAACCACACAGAACACCTGAAAACTTCAGCTACACAAGCAGGGATAAAGACCCGGTCCAATCAGAGCAGAGCCCGGTTCAGCCCGGTACCAGAACCATCAGTCAGACGTCGCCCTGCAGGACTTCCTCTCTGCAGCCTTTGCTGTCTGACCTCAGCCGACCCGACCCGCTTCCTGGGCCCGGTTCCTGTCCAATAAAGGCCAAAAACATCTCTAAAAACTGGTTCTGATCCAGATGGAGGAAACATGACGTCTAGGAATCAGAATCAGAACCGGGCCTGATCCGACCATCCTACAGCTGATCGGATCAGGTCCGGTTCCCTAAAGCTGCCTTTAAATCAAACAGAACACATTTTCTCCAGACTCAGGATTTCTGCAGTAACAGATTATTGTGCTACAGAATCCACCGGTGGTTCTGCTCAGGAGTTGGACCGGGTCGTTAGGGCTCCGGTCCAGACAGCTGATTACGGGCCTGGTGGGCGGTTCCGTCAATCTGTGGAAGGTCCGACGCAGCTAGGAGGGTTGAAGTCAACCCGGTTCTGCTACGGCCTGGACCGGGTCGGCTCCGGGTCCAGGGCCTGATTTGAGCGACCGGGCCAGAACCAGAATTTAAAAGTGAGGCTCAGAAATCGGTTCTGACAGGAAGAAGGTGAGATGACTCAGAGAGGGAGCGTCTGGCCAACAGAACCAGAACCAGAACCAGAGACGTCCTCCACAGACAGGTGGGACCGCTGGTCTGTGTTCTGCTGGACCGGCACCAGCGCGCCTTCAGAAGCAGTTTGGACCACCTGTTGCCCCCCCCCAGGCCTAAATGTGGGTCCAGCAGCAGCTGGTCCTTCAGGAACGTCTATTTTTAAAGCTGCAGCAGAACCAGCCGAGTCATCAGCGCCGACATGCCGACCCGTCAGAACCAGCAGCCAGGGACCTAACAGCAGAACCCGGTCCATTTGATCCCAGAGATCCAGAACTTACTGGAACTTCCCCACACCCCCGCCTAAAATGTTTTTTAAAGATAATCGCCACGGTTACCGGTAGCATTTCAGTAAATAAATAAAAGTAGGAACGTTTTTCTTTTACGTTCTGAGGGGACAAAATGTGGGGGAACCTTTAGTTACGTGCGCAGCTTCCTGTTCGCTGGGGGAAGGAATACGACGCGACACAGAGGCCCGTTCTTCAAAACAGGAAAGACAAGAAAACACGACCCAAACTGACCCACATCCAGAACCAGAGGAATAACTGAAGAGCTAAAACCGCCTGGAACCAGAACCAAAGGTTCTCCTGGGCTCACAGAGTTCCATCAGAACCATCAGACTGGATCTAAACGGATCAGAACCAGATGGAGCTTTCAGCACCGGCCTCCCGGCGGGTCGGCTGAGACTCAGGGTGAGGATGTGGAGCAGAACCTGAGGACGTGTGGTACCGCGGGCCTGGTTCTGCTGCTGGAGAACCTGCCACCAGGTTCTAATCAGGTGATTAGAACCTGGTGGCAGTAAAGGGGAACCGGGTCGTTCAGCAGGGTACTGATCCAAAACACCCGGCAGAGACGGTTCTGCAGACACAGAATCAGCTATGAAACCTTAAGGGAGCAGAACCTCTGCGGTCCGGTTCCTTCAGCACACGGTTGGTTCTGGTACGACCCAACAACTCTGGTCCGGCCATTGTTCTAATAAATGACTATTCTGACATCAGCAGAGATCAGGGTAACCCAGCAGAACCCAGCAGAACCCTCCAGAACCGCAGAGACACCAGGCATCTGGAACATGTCCTGTTCTGTGTGGAAACGTTTCAGCTCGACCCAAATGTCCATCAGAACCAGGATTTATCAGAGTGAGGGGAAGGTTCTGCACGGAGCAGCAGAACCCGCAGCGATTCTGACCCGACATCTGGGTTAAGGCCTGAAACGGACCTCCTCCCCGCCGGGGAACAAAGCAACAGAACCAAGGTTCTACCGGGACGGGAGTCTTCCTGCCGCTGCAGAGAGACGGGTCCATTCTGATAAAACCAGGATCTTCTTAACGGGTCAGAAGTTCTACAGGAAGGTTCTGCCAATTCCAACGATGGTTCCTCTGGGCTGAACAAGAAGGAACCAGGAGAGGAGAACCATTAGGCCCGACCCGTTTCCTCCTGAGCGGTTCTGACTTGGTGCGGTTCAGCCCAGACTCATGGAAGGAACCAGAACCCTCCCAGAACCCTCCCAGCAGCTCAGACCTGTCAGAACATGATCCGGGCCCGGTTTGCTGCCCTGGAGAACCCAACAAGTGTGAACAGGACGTCTCCTCGGAGCTCCGGCAGCTTTTAAATGGCTGCAGGTCATGTTTACCAGATTTCTCCTTAACCTTCAGGAATTCTGACGGTTCCGGTCCGATTTGTGCAGAACCGGCCGTGTTGGGTTGAGTAGAACCAGAACAGGATTTTACCCCAAAAAGCTTCTGGACTCAACGGATAAAACGTCACTAAACGTTGAATTTATGCTCAGATAAGCAACTCTTCAGCACCGAGGACCGGTTCTGGTTCTGGTTCTGGCCGGGCCTTCATGGCCCGGATCACAGGTTTACGGAACAAACAAGTAGAGAAAGTCTGAAAAGTTCTAGCGCGTAGCTACAAGGGTTCTGACCCGGCTCTCCACCCAGGGCGCCATTCTGGCCTGGGTCCTAAACGGGTCACGGTTCTGTGGTACCGGGTCGGATCAAATCCCAGCTGGACTTTAATGGCGCCATCGACTGATGACATCATCGCCTCACCTGAGATGTTCTCCTACTACTCTCCTTCCTGCTAAGCTCCAATAAATCAGCACCAAGTTCTACAGCACCGCGTACAGAACTGTTCCCTCTTCTCAAGGTGCCGCCACCGTTGTCTCCTGGCAGAACCAGAACCAGAACCAGAACCAGAACCGGGTCCGGTCCACCAAGGTGTACAAAAGGGATCATTCTCCTGAACTGTGAGCATAATTCTCACGTTCTGCTTCTTCGTTAGAGCAGCCGACTCGTTATCAAGCTCGTTGTTCCAGTTCTGAACCTAGAACACCAGAACCGGTCCAGAATCTGAACTTAATCTTCTACAAAGTGTGAAATGTGTGAGGAGCATTTTCAGACGTGGGGGGCAGGAGGAGGACCTTCAGCCCGGGGCCAATGTCCTGTAAGAGCCGCCTGTGGTGCGCGGTTCCGCTCTTTGGGCCGTTTGGACCTGCAACACGTGGGTTCTGGTCCTGAGGACGTGGAACCACGTGGGTTCTGGTCCTGGGGACGTGGATCCAGCTCCCACTCACCTCTCTGGCGATCAGGTTGAGCGCATCTTCCTCCGCGGTGGACTTGTCCTTGCTGGTGGCCCTTTTCCTCCCGGTGCCCTGCGTCCCCATCTGGCTCAGTCGCTGCGTCTTTCAGGGGAAACGGCTCCGGGCTCCGGTGGCTCCGGCGGCTCCGGTGGCTCCGGCGGCGGCGGACGGGTCGCTGATGATCGGAAGTGAGGGGCCGGGGCAGCTGGGGCCTCTCATGTGTCTGTAAAATGTCAGGTCAGAGGACCCAGGCGGCTCCCCTCATTGTCACACATCCGCTCTCCGCGACGCGCCTTCCTGTCTCTCTGCGCCGCACCGAACTTCTGCGGAGTCCCGGTGCCGAAGCTGCGCTCTCACCGACTCTACGGCCCGCTGCGGCCGGTTCCGGTCCAGTCTCTGACCCACAGGGTAAACGCAAAGTCCGAACGTGTCCCAGAACCGCGACCCAGTGGAAGCGTGGAACCTGGCGCCGTGACGCAGTCGCTGCGGAAGACTCGAACCTGCCGCACTTCAAACTTCAGAGCGCGCTGCCTTCACGGACCGTCGGAGTTTCCAGGCACGGCCGCAGAGGTTCTCAGGATCCGGCTCGGGGCCCCAGAGTGGGCCGTGAAACTCCAACCAGGGGCCCTGGAGACAAGAGACAGACTGATGACATCACAGGTTGTTGGTGCGAAGCTGTGAAGGCTAGACAGAGAAGAGACGGCAGGAAATGATGATTAATAATGATAATACTACTAATAATAATTGTTCTGTGGCTGAAATGCCTCCAGAGGACAGGAGCAGCAGGTGAATAGACTGGAATTGAACTTCTGTGTAAAATCTACTGGGCTGCTGTTTATATACCTGATAAATAAAAACATTACTGTGTGTTTATTCACTGTAAGTCAACAGAATCAAGGTCCAGACGTTTTGTCCGGCAAAGAAAAGGCTGAGAAAACAGATTTTAGCTCTACTTTTTAATAATATCACATTGTTGTGTCTCACCGTCCAAACTCACACGATTTACAACTTTTACATCCTAAAACAACAACACTAGTCTTTGTTACTCATGTCAGCGTTGGGGATTCCAAGCGTCACTGGAACGCACCACTTGCTGGAGTCCAGAAGCGTCCAGGGATTCAGTTTCAGTGAGAAAGCTCAGCTCCTGCCCTACAAAGCCCCCCCCCCCCCCCCCGTGCTATTTTTAATGATGACCACTGAGCTCTAAAAGCAGCCTGCAGCTTCTTAAAGAGAAACACCACTGGATGAAGGGTTACGCTGCGCGCGCGCACACACACGCACACACACACACACACACACACACACACACACACACACACACACACACACACACACACACAACCTTCTGGCTAATTCTGGTGAATTTGCAGGAATAATAATTAATGTACACTGTCCCTGTAAAATAAATAAATAAAATAAAATAATAAAAATAAACAGAGAGATAACACAATAAGAACCGCAGGATCTCCACCAAAGGTACAAAAAGTTAAAAGCTGAAATAACAACTAACAATGCAGATTGGAGAGCAGTAGGAGAACTCAGCAGAGAGAGAGAAATAGACCCTGATGTCCTCCAGCAGCCTAAGCCTATAGCAGCATAACTATAGAGGTAGCTCAGGATAACATGAGCCCCTCTGACTAGAAGCTTTGTCACAAAGGAAAGTTTTAAGATTAGTCTTAAAAGTAGACGGGGTGTCTGCCTCACGGACCAAAACTGGGAGTTGGTTCCACAGGAGAGGAGCCTGATAGCTAAAGGATCTGCCTCCCATTCTACTTTTAGAGACTCTAGGAACCACCAGCAGACCTGCAGTCTGAGAGCGAAGTGCTCTGTTAGGAACATACGGGGTAATCAGAGCTCTGATATATGATGGAGCTTGATTATTAAGGGCTTTATACGTTAGAAGGAGAATTTTAAATTCTATTCTTGATTTAACAGGAAGCCAATGAAGGGAAGCTAAAACAGGAGAAATATGATCCCTCTGGTTGATTTAATATCATGTTAATGATAGAAAACGGTTCTGGAAACTTGGCTGATGTGGCGTTTAGAGAACATGTTCTGATCCACATGGAGAACTCCGGGGAACTAAAAGCTTGAGCTGAATTGGATCAGGTCTTCTCTGAAGGTTTCATTCTGGTTCTGTTAAACTAAAACATCTCAGATGTTCTTATATTCTGGACTCAGACCGGTTCTGGGTCCTCTCCTTCCTCCATGTCTTCCTGGAATGGTTCTGAGTCTCCAAAAGGTGGAGACTGCTGCCCCCGTGTGTTCAGACAGTGCAATAACAGGGGTTCTGCAGGGCCCTGCTGCAGCCCAGCACAGGGTCTGCTGACCCCAAAGAACTGCAGGGGCCTCAGCTGCTAGCAGAGAAGAACCTGAGGAAGGAACCTCCTGGTTCTGCATGTTCCTCAGCGCGTCTGAGCCGCAGCCTGCAGGAGGAAGTGAGCTCCGTCTGATTTCTCCTCAAACACTGAACTTTGATTTCACTTTCATTTTCACAGTGAAGCCGACACAGAACCAGACTCCGGCGCCGCTGCTCCTGCTGGGTCGGGTCATCGGCACCGTTTTGGGTCCTTTGGGTCTGACCTGCACCTCTTTGATGGGGGAACCTGTGCTGGGGGAGGGGAAGGAAGGCCAGCAGCACAGCGACTCTGTGAGCGGACCGGTCCGGACCCTCAGGGTGAAGATGGTTCTGCTGGGAAGCTCCGGGGTTGGAAAGTCCAGCCTGGCTCTGAGGTTTGGAAAGGATGAGTTCAGGAAGACGTCGCCTACGGTTGGCTGTGAGTCTGTGAGGGAACCAGCATCTGGTGCTAAAGTATTCACTGTTCTGGTAAAACAGGTAAAACCCACTAAAGTCTGCTGGGAACCAGACAGAGACGCTTTATTTACCCAAACATTTATCAGAGAAGATCACTCTGAGCAGAAAACCTGAGGCCACAGCAGCTTCATCACTGTAAGAATTAAAGAATTTAAGACAAACCTCAGATTTTAACCCGCCGTGTTAACAGAGAAGTGATTTTATAGGTTAATAAAAACACCAACGATCTGAAGTTAAACATGTTTCTGGCTCTGCTGCGAACTTTGGGCCCTCAGGGGAAAACTGCAATAAAACCGACTCAGATAAGCTGAGCTGTAAAAAAAACGTCTTTATTCTGTCAGAGTTTAAAGGTTTTAATCTTTGCTTTAAATCTCAGCGTTTCAGTTAGATGGAATTAATCCAAACCGGTAGAAGCCAGGTCAGTGTGGTGCTACAGAGCTGAAGCTCTTTAACTTTTAAAAGAAATGGTAAAAGTGTTATGATGAAGCGTTATATCAGTGATTGAAATGATGTTTAGATGGTTTTTCTTACCAAGGGACCTCTGAGTTGCTGATTTACATTTTTATGTTTTGTGAATAGGAGCAAACATTAGAAGATTCTACATCCTTTT
This sequence comes from Fundulus heteroclitus, assembly GCF_011125445.2. NCBI lineage: Eukaryota > Metazoa > Chordata > Actinopteri > Cyprinodontiformes > Fundulidae > Fundulus > Fundulus heteroclitus. The sequence continues at coordinate 967,814 of NW_023396956.1, read as the reverse complement.
AATTCACAATTTTATTTCTTTTTACCTTTTTTTCAAAGGCTGGTTCAGTTTTTAATGACTGAAATAAAATAAATAACCATAAAGTCCCGTTAACAGGTCCAGGAGGGAAGCCCAGCTGATCCTCCAGCTGATTAAATGTCTGCCGTCTGATTGGTCGCTGCCTGCAGGTGCCTACCTGACCCGGGTGGTCCACCTGAGCGACGTGTCGCTCCGCTTTGAGATCTGGGACACGGCGGGGCAGGAGAAGTACCACAGCGTGACGCCGCTGTACTACAGAGGAGCCCAGGCCGCTCTGGTGCTCTACGACATCTCCAGCAGGGTGAGGACCTCCCTGAGGAACATCTCCGCCTGCTTCAGACGTCCTCATGTGGTCCTCCTGCTTCTGCTGCAGGAAACCTTCATCAGAGCCCAGCTGTGGGTCACAGAGCTGGAGAGGCAGTGCGGCCCTGGATCCACGGTCGTCTGGCTCGTGGGCAACAAGGCAGACCTGGATCAGAACCGGCAGGTTTCCGCTCAGGTAGGGAACATCAACACTGGGACTTCAGTTTCAGGAGAAAAGAGACGATAGACAGAAGAATGGTCCACCTCTCCTGCTCAGGTCCGATCGCTACCAGAACCGGACCGGAACCGGAGGGAAAAGCAGCCAAAGTCCAAAGAAAAGGTTCAGAAAGTCAGGAGAACCTTTGATCTAGAATGCTTTAGGGGAACGTGAAGGTCTGGAAGAGAACAGGAGAAATCAAGAGAGTCCAACAGCAGCGAGAATAATAATGTATAATAATTATTAATACTATTAATGATGTCAATAATTTATAATAATAATATTAATATCAATAATTTATAATATCATTAATGTCTATAATAGGCTACACAGTGGGTAGCGCTGCTGCCTTGCAGCAACAAGGTCCTGGGTTCAAATCCTAACCTTGCCCTGGGTCTTTCTGCATGGAGTCTGCATGTTCTCCCTGTGCATGCGTGGGTTCTCTCCGGGTTCTCCAGCTTCCTCCCACAGTCCAGAAACATCACTGTCAGGTTAATTGGTCTCTCTAAATTCTCCTTAGACGTGCGTGATTGGTTGTCTGTCCACTCTGTCTCTGTGTTGGCCTGCGACAGCCTGGTTACCTGTCCAGGTGAACCCCGCCTCTCATTGGCAGCTGGAGATAAACACCAGCACCCCCCATGAGGGACAGACGTGTTAGAAGATGGATGGATGAGTTACTGATTCTTTTTCAGTAACTTTACTGACAAGCGGCAGGTTGGAGATTGGCCTGTAATGCTGCTGATGTGATTTGTCCAGATAAAGCCTGGGGGGGGGGGGGGGGGGATACACCTGATGAGATGAATTTACTATGTGGATCAGGTCAGTTGCGATGACATCATTTATGATGTCAGTAATTGTTAATATTAATAATCATGTCAATAATTTGTTGGAAATTAGGAAACAAAGGTGGACCTTGGTTTGTATTTTATAGAAAACCAGATTAAAGTGTAAAACGTGGTTAACTGTGTGAGTTCCAGCAGAACCATGTAAGGTGTTCTCCATGCGGTCCCACAGGAAGGCCAGGTTCTGGCCGGGTCCAAAGGTCTGTCCTTCATAGAGACGTCGGCCCTGTCTGGAGATCAGGTCAGCGAGCTGCTGGATGCTGTGGGTGAGTCCAGCCTTCAGTCCCGCTCCCTGCACGGCCTGCAGGGCCTGCTGGGCTCCAGCAGGGGGCGCTGCACACCGCCTCCCCTCAGCACATCACCCTGGCAGCTGCTGGGTCCGCTAACCCGGTTCTGGTTCAGCCCACAGGGTCTACGGGTCCATGGGAGAGCAGCAGGGAGGTCTGTCAGAGTGGAGGGAGACCGCTCTGCTGGACCAGAACCACCAGAACCACCAGAACCACCAGAACCAGCAGAACCACTTCTGGTCCTGCTGCAAGGTCGGACCCTGATCTGCAGCGTTTGCAGAGTAGTTCTGGTCAGAATCACCCCCACCAAGAAAGTCCATGTTATCAAGTATTCTACAGTATATATCCCAAGTTTACGCTGAAACAACTTTATTAGACGCTCACTGACAAGATGCTTCTTCTTGCAGCTAAAAACAGGTTATAAAGGTGTACTTTGAAGTATACGTGAAGTAATAACACAGGTATAGGTGAAGTAACCTTTTTGCTTGGCTGCTGACTCACCTGATTTACCCACCGACCACCGTGGGACAATAAGATTATTTTATTATTTCTATTCTATGCATTGAGGTAATTTCTTAATAAAGATATTCGTGTGAAACAAGTCTGTCTATTAAAAATTGTCCAACTGGTTTCTAATAAACGTCAAATGTTCATCTGTCTCTGTGTGGGTCCCTGACTCTACCTGACACCTGCACAGGTGACCTAGTGGTCAGAGAGCAGGACAGGCTGCAGGGTTCTAGGTTCAAATCCCAAGCCACTGTGGGTCCCTGAGCCAGACCCTGGGTGCCGTGGCAGCCTCTGCTCCCTGAGGGATCAGATGGATGCAGAGCATGAACGTTATTGGAATATATGGAGAAATGACGATAAAGGTAAATGAATTAAAACTGGTTAATTAAAGCTGACCTGCAGCCATAAACTCACAACACAAAGAAGAAGCAGTTTGTGGACTTTGACTTTCCTTCAGCCTGTCTGGGTCCTCCACCAACACATCTGACACAACTTTAACACTTTGGTTTAAATTCAGGGAGAAAAGTGCGATGTGAACTCTAATTTCTGTCTCTTAAAACGTTTAATAGACAGAAGAGCAATAAAAGACGGGCGATTCACTCAGGATGTGATGCATCTCAATAAAACCTGCATTTAAAGCGTCTGAGTCATTCTTTAATTGTTCAGTTCCTCCATGTTCCACTTTATTAACATCACTGAAAACGTTTAAATGACAAACATACTTTTACATTTCTGATCCTGGACTCAGGAGTCGGCTTCTTTCAGAAAAATGTTCTGATCGGGTTCATTCAGCGGCACGCTCTGAGCTCTGAGAGGATAGTTTGGTTCTTTGGTGGATTTCACAGACGAAGAGCGTCTGCATCGTAAGACCATACTGCCGCCATCTTGTGAGTGGCGTTGTTGTTAAGAAACATGCAAAAAGCTGTGAGAGACGTTTGTTCTCCAGATGTTTGAGTGTGACGCAGACCTGCAGAAGACCCGTTCCTCATTAGACGACCTCCAGTCATCAAACAGTGCTGAGAACGTTCTCAGACGAACAGGATGAGCTTCATCCCAGTTCTACCTACTGGGATGAAGGATGAAGACTCTAAGCGTCATTCAGGAACGGCATGGTGACGATCTGAGGTTCTCCAGCCTGACGGAGCGAAGATGCAGAGACTCAAAGATCAGAACGCTGACATAATGGACATGTGGTCCCAGGATCAGAACCCCACTGAGAACCTGAGGTCGGTTCTCAAAACACACAGAAATGAGACGTGTCTGAAGATCAAATACAGCTAGAACACGTTCTAATACAATTTCATCAAAATAGACTATATAAATGATAGAAACTTCACGTTTAAAGAGTTCCTATGAAACGAGGAGGCAGGTGTTTCATCACCAACATCTCACAGGTAAAGCTCCATCAGGAGCAAACATCTCGTCGCTGCTATGGTTACACACTGATTCATGCTTGGTTAGGATTAAACATGGCGGGGTTAATAACAAACATGGCCGCCGGCTGTAACAGCGTCCTGCTAACGTCTGACGTCACGCTGCGTCTCCACGTCCTCCCAAACGGCCGAAGCTCTTCCTGGAGCGGTGAAGGTCACATGATGCTCAGCCTCCTCCTCATGAGCCCTGCGTCATGACCGGCTTCTGCCACACACAGAGACGAGGTCAGTTACCGCGGGCCAATCAGCACCCAGCGGCTCGTCACCTGCTGATGACATCACCTCCAGGTGAAGAAAGCTACCAGGTAAGGAAGCGCAGCACGGAGGAAACCATTACTACCAGGTGAGAGACAAGAAGATGTGAAGGTGATTAAAGGTTTAGAACGTCTTATTTAGTAAATTATTTCTCTCTTTTTCTCTGAATAAGGCAGCAGAAAACAAGGAAGATGGTTAAGGTGCTGAAAATGTTAAATCATGAAGAATATCATTAAACATCGGATCTTAATCAGGTTTTATAGGATTGTCTACAGAATAATAAAACTACTAAAACAAATGTTTATTAAGAGAATTTAAAAGATATATATTAAATTAGGTAATAATTAATAAATGATTAAGTGGAGATTTGTTAAGTAAAGGATAATCCAATATTTTCTACAGAATAAAAGATGATAAATAAATAGATTAAAAGGTGGAATCAATAAATGACATATTTGTTCAGATTTGAAATGATTAAATATTTATTTTTGATATTTTAAACATTTGTTCATATATGTTGTTTTATACTGTACTTAATTTGAATGTATTTAGGTCCAATTCGGACCCATTTCTTCTTCACAGGTTCTGTGACGTTCTTCCTCCTCCTGCCTCACACCTCACCACCGTCTCACCGTTTATTTCTATTCTTTTGCACATCGTTGATGTTTTTCTGCCACTTCTGCTGTTTTTTCCTGTAGGCGTCTCTAAGCTTCTGTTTCTCTGACATCTAGCTGTGGTTTTGTAGGATTTCTGGAGATCTTTTCCCCTTCATCCAGTAAGACCACCAGAACTCTCCACCTTCTCTGCATCTCAGTTCAGCTAAAGGTTTTTACTTCTGGAAACAGAACCGTTGCTCCCTGAAGTTCAGGTCTTCATGTTTTCTTTGTGAAGATCAGCCTGTTGAGACGTTTTATCACCACTCTTGTGTCTGTGTAGCAGATTTTACCCCAAACTGTGTTAGTGAGAGCAAAGCGCTGATTCTGTGATTGTAAAGGTGAAAGTGGATGAACTAGAAAAGAAAATCAAATCCCAGGAGAACCTTGATTGGTTTTTAATCATCAGATTTCTGAGAAGAAGCGTTGAAAGCGCTGACATGATGAAGAGTTCATCTCTAACTTCACTCCCTGAGGGGAACATCTTTGCTGCTGACAGCTGGATGAGAACAATGATGGTTTCCACATGAAGGAACCGTCAGGAGAGACGTTCTGCCTCCTAAAACCTACAGAGGACAATCCAAGGCTTTGCCAGGCTGGGCCTGGAGGTCCAACCATGTATGGCGTCCCACAAGGCTCAATGTCAGGCCCCCTTCTCTTCTATCTTTATATGCTAAGAAAACATGGTGTGTCTTTCCACCGTCGCGCAGAAAACCTTCAGATTTATGTCCCACTAACAAAGAAAATGTAATCTGTGCATCCTAACAGTGTACTGATGATATAAATGCCTGGGTGGCTCTCAGCTTCCTGAAACTCAGTGATGGGTTAGTGTTGACCAACTAGACAACCATTACTAATCTCAAGGTGAAAGTGAACAAGGCGCTTAAATCAGATAAAATCTCTTCTTTTTTTATCCGATTACTCAATTACTAATAGAATTGTTAGCTGCAGTCCTACGAGGATCCATGAACTCCTTTGGTTGAGGTAAAAGAACTCTTCACTGACCTTTATCCTTCTGAACTTGGTTAACTTTATGAAAAAAATTTAAAGTGGACATATCATGTTTCAATGCCTTCCTTTTCACATTGAAATAATTCAGCTGTGGACCATATAAAGTGGAACTGCAATGTTTGGTCTGAATTTGTTGTTAATTTAACTTATTTTGGTGCCGTTTCTTTAAATCTAGAGGAAGCCCTTCAGACCCCGCCCCCCCTCCAGGTCACAGAGCATCACTCTCCACCCCGTTCGGCCATTTTTGTAGTCTTCTCGGGGGCGGTGTGGTGAATTGTGGGTTGATGCACTTAACAACCGAATATTTTCAAAGGTCTGCTTGTAGCTTATGCCTCCTGCAGCTTGGACTACAAAATTGCAGTGAGAATTAAAAATGGCGGATTCATGAGACGTGGTTTAGCAGCAAATACTGAGACGAAATAGTTGAAAAACGTAACAGAACAGAGAAAATGAAATGGCTTGAAACGTCTGACCCAAGCAGAACGTAAAGATCTCTGCAGCTGCTGGAGCGACTGCATTCAACTGTTCTGGACTCTCAGAGACTCCAAGGACACAACAAGACGGATTTAACGGCCAGAAAAGTGGATTTAGCATGACATGTCCCCTTTAATTTTCCATCTCTGCAGCCGTCCCCCCATCAGAGAAAAACTCTGAAAGATAAAACATCTCACTGATGTGGTTTTGCAGAAACATGACGAGGCTCCACGTCACCTGATGGGTTCTAGAAATGATGTTCCTGTTCCAGAAATCCTCTCCTGCTGGACTCCTCTATGAGAGCCTTTCTCCCTCTCAACAGGGATCCGTCTGACTGCTGCAGATACTGACTGCTCACAAATACTCACCACAGCCCACTTCAGAACCGCCCATTAAACCCAAAACCCGGAGCTGTCTGGACCTCAGACGCCCACAGAAGTACAAAAATGCACTTCCTGGATCTGGAATCAATGTTCTCATCAAACTGCAGAACAAAACCCCCAAACTCTAAAAATCTAATCTACAAATGATTCTGAAGATTTATGTCAGCCAACAGCAGCTGTGTCCCGTTAGAGGTGAACTCTTCATGTGGGTCGGTACCGCAGAGGGGGGGGGGGGGGGGGGGGGGGGGGGGGGGGTTCCTGCCTTTGGGCTCTGCCACGGGGTTCCTCTGCGTCAGGGAGCCCTGGAGCGGAGTTCACCGTGGGAGGGAGACAAACACCAACCACAGCATTAAGGTTTATCGATCTAGCTAGCTATCTATCTAGCGAGCGAGCGAGCGAGCAGGAGCGAGCGAGCGAGCGAGCGAGCGCGCGAGCGAGCGAGATAAGCGAGAATCGAGCGAGCGCGACAGCGAGCGCGAGCGAGCTAGCGAGCAGCGAGTTGTGCGAGCGTAGCAGCGAGCGAGCTAGCGAAGGAGAGAGCGAGCGAGCGAGCGCGACAGAAGCGATCGATCTGAGCGACATCGAGCGCGAGCGAGCGACTGCGAGCGAGCTACGCGAGCGATCGATCGAGCTAATCTATCTATCTATCATCTATCTATCTACTATCTATCTCTCGTCAACATCTATCTATCTATCTATCTTCTCTCAATCTATCTATCTCTACATCTATCTATCTATATATCTATTATATCTATCTATATCTATCTATCTATCTATCTATCTATCTATCTATCTATCTATCTATCTATCTCTACATCTATCTATCTATCTCTACATCTATCTATCTATCTCTACATCTATCTATCTGTGCAGCGGGTTGGTTTGCTGTAGTTTCCTGATAACCTGATATAATCTGATATAATGGCCTATTTTTGCTGTTTTCAGGCTTTATTGTGTGTTCAGAGTGAAGTCAGTCCTGAGGAATGAAGCCTTCCTCAGCATCAGAGAACAGAGTCAGTGCCGTCCAGCAGGCAGAAGTAAACCACGACACAATGAGACACAATGAGACACAATGAGACACATTGTTCAGCAGCGCACTAAGCAGCTCCTGGTGTTCTCCGACTTTAACGAGCCTAACATGGTGAGTCATTTCTGAAGCTCTGGGAGCCGCAGCGTCAGCTCTTACTTGTGGGAAAGTTGTGGGAGAGCCTCCGAGCTTGGACCGGGATGGCCGACTGCAAAGCGGCACAGAAGAAGAGCGGATGTTAGGAGAGCTTTGTGTTGAGGTCAGCAGATCTGGCCTCTGTGGACCGGATCAGAAAGCAACATGTGGGCGGCTCACCCTCCTCCTTCCCTCGGCTGGCATCCCAGCAGCATTCAGAGCAGCGATCCGGTTCTCTATGAAGGACACCTGAGGAGAGAGGCCTTCATTAAGGTCCAGGCTGAAACCCTGTGGAGCTCCCTGAGCGTGCCGCTGCCCGCTGACCTGACTCTGGGCGCTCTGCACGTTGGCGGCGGCCTGAGCCACCTTGTCCTCCAGCTCCACCAGCAGAGCCGTGGAACCTCTGAAGCTGGCTGTGGACGGCTCCCTCCTCTCTGGGCTCTCAGACACAGAGTCGCCCTGAGGAAGACACCAGGCGTCAGAAGTATTCTAACTATTCTATAAGAGCTTCAGCTCCTCCGAGAAGCCTTTCTCTGAGCTGTAGGGTGTGTGTGGAGCAGTGGTCACCAACATGGGGCCCGCGGGCACCAGGTGGCCCCCAAGGACCTCATGCAGGGCCCTCAGGCCCGTTCTAAAACTAGCAGCACCCGCCAGTGAGCTGCATCTAAAATTTTATTTTAGTCTGTTGCTCTACTTTTGTAATCACTCTAGCATTTTTATAGATTTAAAATTGACTAAATCTGAAAACAAAAGAGCTTTGCAGATGTGTATGTATGTGGCAGAAAAAAGTTGAGTTCTGTAATTGTGAACGTGAATCAGAGAAGATGCCTCATCTCATTCCTGTGCTGCATGGAAATGTATTCTGGCTGATTTCACTACATGTATCTGCCTTCTATATATATATATATATATATATATATATATATATATATATATATATATATATATATATATATATATATATATATATATATATATGTGTATATATATATATATATATGTGTATATGTGTGTGTGTGTGTGTGTTCTGAATATGAATATAAGGATCGATTTGTTAAATCTAAACATTGTGGTCTTCATTATTTCATAAAACCGTGTCAAATGTGAACCTTTAGGAACAGACTTTTTGGGTGAGTATTAAAGAGGTAAAATTACTAATATGAGAAAAAAGACCTAGGTCAATAAAGTACAAAAACAAAACAAACAAACAAAAAAAAAAACAAACATAAAAGTGATAATGTTATGATAAAAACATCATATTATGAGAATTAAGGGGGAACATTTCCAGAATAATCACAGTTTGCAGAATTATTTCACTCCTGGAGTAATAGGGCCAGGTTAGATTATGTTAAATATTTTTATTCTTTAGGAGAATAAATTCAGGAGAATGAAGCTAAGGGGATACGAAAATAAACTTGTAATATCACAAAAACAAAAATACTACGAATACAAAGTATATTCTGAGATTAAAGTCCCTCTGATACTGTTTAAGTGACTGAGTAACTGCAGATTTGCCACATTTAAGATGGCGGACGCTCTGACGCATCGCAGCATAGGCAGAACCCGCCCAATGACGCGTCTACTCTTATATTATGTCTATGTGACACGGTACCCATGAAGTGGCTCCCAGTCTCAAAACGGTTGGTGTCCCCTAGGGTGGAGGAAGATTTCCACATGTGAGCATGTCTGAGGTCAGACACTGATCTGGAGAAATTACCCCATGGTTCTGGAAATGATACGTATAATAATCAGTTTCCTTAAACAGGGCTTTAGTGGATTGTCTTACATATAATCATAACGTTTAATCTGTTCTTAGATGTTTGAGATGGAAAATGTTCTCAGTCTTTTCAGTATTTTTTAGACTTTAGGATCCTGAACCATTTGTTGTTTTCTAGCTGGAGCGTAACTGAGTTTACTCGGCTGAACGTTTCACTGCTGCTTTATGTTCTCACTACAACGTTTCAGAAGTTTTCTCTCAGTTTCATTTTCAGGAAACTGGAAACTGCTGCAGTGAGAAAATAATCAGCAACGCTGAGAAACTTGTTCTGTGACTGGATGGCCGTGAAGGTGGTGAGAGACGACTTTCTGCAGGCTGCAGAGAGAGGCCAGATGTTCTCCAGCTGCTCTTCTTTCTGCTCGTGTGTCTGCAGAGCTCAGAGGCTCCTGTACCTTCAGAGAGTCCCACTGCAGAGGCAGCTCCTCTTCCAGTCTGGAGCTGCTGATGCTGGTTCTGGATGTGGGCCTGGTGGGGATCCTGGAGGGCCGGCGGTCCCCCTGTGGACTCCACCAGCTTGGGACTCCTTGGGAGGAGGAAGGCCTGTCGCACTCGTCTTCATCAGAAGTGAGACTGTGGTCGCTGATGTTGTCCGTCAACTGGTGCAGCTTCTGCCTGAGCTGCTGCTCCTCCAGGTCCACCTCCTCCCACTGAGGAGGACGGGGGGACGGACCCTGTGGGGTCGGGGTTCTGCTGTCCTGCAGGAGAACCGCAGAGACAATGTTCAGCAAAAGTGGATCAAACTCTGCAGCGTGAATCAGCTTCAGTCACATTATGGGTCAAAGCTTATCAGGCTTTTAAAACTGTGTGTATATAGCCATAAAATAAAATAAAATCTAATTAGATTAAGTAAAGAAATACAGTGAAATTGATTAAAACTGAATAAATGTAATTAATTAAACATACAATATAATAACAAGTTTGCAAAAACATAGTTTTCCAGATTTTCTGACTGATAAAAAAATCCAAAACAAAGAGATGCAAACATTTTGATGCAGATCGTCGCTTTTATTTTGCTATTCTCTGCAGGAAGTCGCCTTGAAACGTAGCAGCTAGCTTAGCTGTTCTGTATTTATGTTTTAATTTTGTTCTGAAATGACCTAAATTCATTTAATTCAGCGTTCAGTTGGAGCGTTCATGTGGTTGTTGTAATGAAGCTACAGCTAATATGAAGAGGTTGTTACAAGCCATTAACATCCCATAATAATCACTGGGCTATGATCAGTAAAAGACAGACCGGCTTCCTTTCTCTCTTCATCACATAAATAAAAACTCGAGTCTCACGCCACGAGTCCAAGTCTTTAGTCTTTAGTCTTTAGTCTTTAGGGCAGAAGTCGGTTCTGAAGTCTTTTATTTTGGCAGCATAAGTGGAGTCAGAGTCTCAAACCTGAGTCGCCTTCTCTGAACCATCTTAGAAAACAGGAACTGCCATTACAACCATCCTGGGTGCATGGAAGTATTTACTCAAAATATTAAAGTTTACACACAGATTTGTGTTTTGTGCATCATGTGATTTAAAACTGGTCTTAAAACTTTATTTTTCCTAATATGAGTGAAGAACTGGAGACAGAAGGTGACTGAGTCTTAATCTGCATCACAGCTTTGAAACGAGCCGCCTCTAATCAATCCAGATGGAGCAGCTATGTGGCGCTGCACGCTTTTCTACATGTGCTAAATGCAGACTGCTTTAGGAAGGGCTCCACCATAAAAGACAATAAAACCAGATGAGTCATTTCAATGCTTTTTAAATTTGAAACTGAGTAGGAACTAATTACCAGAGGAGCTTAAGCTCTGTGGTCGTTTGTGGTTCCCTGGTTAAATGGTTTGGCTGAGGCAGAGATGATTTTAGAGCAAGTTTCATAATTAAAAACCGACATTTGACAGAAAAACACGAAGCAGCTTCAACATCAGCATAAAGGAACGTGAAGATGTGAAGCTGCAGGGATTCTGCGCCTGAACAGTGAAGCTCCTAACGATCCTTCCTTCAACCTGCCACCAGGGGGCACTGTGACCACTCACAGCTGTTAATGACTAAAAAGTAATCTGCTCACTGTGAGGCCTGGCATTCATAACTAGTCATGGATTTTAAAGCTGGTTTCTGTCACCTTTACCACGAGCTAGCAGGACGTTTGGGAAATAGATCAGGATGAATTTACCTTGTTTGTTGACGTCACCTTCTGCTCTAAGCGATTTAGGAGGGTCTCGATGGCGGACATTCGTCTGTTCAGGTCACTGAGCTACAAATAGGGATAAAAATGGACACAGGAAAACAATATAAAGTAAGACAATATTGTTATGCAAGCTGAGATTTTCCTCATTGTTTTTAGAAGGTTGCAGTTAAAGGTAGAAGCTTTTAAAAAAATCTCCTAAATCCTCTCTGGTCTTATTTCTTTCTACTCAGATCTTCCTCTTCTTCTCATAAACATGAACGCAGTGAACTTCTTGTGACTCTCAGCCATGTTCAAAGTCTACGGTGTTAGCAGCGGAGCTACAGTGAACGGCTAACACCGAAGCTAACCGCTAAGCTAACCGCTAAGCTAACCGGATACATAAACACTAGCAGTGCGCAGAGGAAACTAACAAGGTACGAGCACACAGCACACAGTCCAGCTGCAGACGAGGAAGACTGATTCATTCCAGCATAGAGTCCGTTACAGTAATCCAGGTGGGATGATATAAACGCACGGATCAACGTTTCAAGGAGTTGTCTTGACAGAAAGAATGTTAATTTTACCAGCTGCCTTAAGTGATAAAAACATGATCTAACAGCTGCTCTGATCAGACCATCTAATTTAAAATCACTGTCTAAGTTAAACCCAAATCAGGGACACTTGGTATAAAATATGTTGTCAAGGGTCCCAGATCAAAATCACCAGGGTCACAGGGGCGACTTGGTCCAAACCGCATTACCTCAGTTTTCTTATTGTTAAATTTAAAAAGTTCATGGCTAGCCAAGCTTTAATGTCTTCCAGACAGTCCATCAGGGCCTGCACTGAGAAGCTGTCACCTGCTTCAGCAGCAGATAGAGCTGACAGTCATCAGCATAGATAGGAACTCCATATCTCCTGAGGATGAAGCCTTAAGGCAATAAGTATAAAGAGTAGAGGTCCTAGAATTGAGTCCTGTGGGACCCCGCATGATGGAGCATAAGATGATTCCATGTTTTAAAAGCTGACAGAGGTAGGATCTAAACCAGTCCAGAGCTGAACGCCCATTAAATCATGTAGATGTGATATTAAGGTATTGTGGTCAACAGTGTTGAAGGCAGCAGTCAGGTCACGCAGAACCAGGACTGTAGCTTTAAGGCCTCGTTACACAGAATCAAGACCTAAATCAGAACTGGACCAGAGGGGTTTCAACCCTGGAAACCACAATTTATTTCATCTGAATGTCTGAGTTTAACAGCACAGCATTTATTTGGGATTCTATGAGTTAGGGTGGGGTCATGTAGACCACCTCACCAGGTGAGATCATCCAATCAAACAGCTTCTCACACCACTGCTATGCTAATGACACCCAGCTTTATTTCCCACTGACCCTGATCCTCCACACAGTCTCAGTATGGATCTCCTAAGGTCTCTCTGATGTGTCCACATCGATGAAAGTCCTTCATGTCCAGCTAACCTTCTCTAAAACTGAACTTCTTCTCCTCCTCCAAACCGCCCCTTCACCGCTATTTCTGCATCAAACGTCTTCACTTGAGGCTGAGACTCACCTCCATCCTTTACCAGATGAGGAACGTCGTCTCAGACGTAGAGGACTCCCACCTAAGCCACTTCACACCTCCTCCCTCCAGTTCAGACCAAAGACCAAAGAGAAGCCAACCCTCCCCAACAACAGGTCCTGTGGCCATGAACCCCTCAAACAGTGAGAAACTAGTTCAGTCTGAGTCCCTTTGTCATTCCCAGACTGGACATGGATTCCTGCCCCCACATGGACAGACGAACCCCCCGTCCCTCACCTCCATGAAGGTGGGGACCAGGACATTTTGGGGACCAGGACATTTTGGGGACCAGGACATTTTGAGGAAACCCTTTCCACCAGCTTGCTGAATCTGCTTTAAGCGACTGGAGGCCTGCAGGCGGTGTTGAACGCTGCCGGTAATCAGGCTTGGCGTCTGGTTCAGGATCGTCGTCGTTTGTTTGGTTTTTTAGTGGTTTTGTCAGGATTGGCCTTTGATTTGTCGTTGAGACGTGTAATCTCAGCGTAACTGCAGACGGTGTTTACTCCTCCTAATTCCTTGTTCAACAAGCAGGACTGATCCGCTAACGTCTCTGGTTTCTGTTGCTTCTGCCTTGAACGGCTTCCAGATCAACACGTCTCCAGCGGCGGCGTGAGGAGGGTCGTCTGAGGACGCAGAGCGCCGCTGCCTGACAGCCACATGTCCCCCCCCCCCCCCCCCCCCCGGCATCCTGTTTGGGTCGGTGGGGGGGGGGGAATGAGCCTCGTCAACAGGGGGAGGGTGATCTCTAGTCATCACGGCTGGTGTTGATCAGACGGCGTTCTAAAAATCTAAAGGACATGTTTGGGTTAGCCGTGCCTTCCTGGGCGTGTTTGACTGAAGCGGGGAACCGTGGAGATGTTTGGACTGTGACAGCAGGAGGAAGAGGAGGAAGAGGAGGAAGAGGAGGATCGAGTTGCCTGCTAACCCATGATCAGACGCTGATGTCATGGCTGTGATCTTGCAGCTGTCTCCTCTTCGTCACTCCGTGTGTCTGCCAGCTCCAGCATGAGCTGTTTACAACAATCTGCAACGTGACACGAGAGATTCAGGCGATCTCATGTCTTCAGGGCCAGGTGGTACATGAGGGACTCATTGCACACCTTCACATGTTCTGTTCCTACAAACAGAACCTAAACCGAGGTTCTAATATTTCTCTGATTGACATAAAAAAAAAGAAATGTGAGAAATGTAGCTGTTTTCCTGGTTCTCAGGTAAAGTCCTCATATGTTGGAGCTGTGGGGAGGAGACTCCTGGACCTTATCGTTTTCCTGCAGTTTGGATCTGCGTTTGAGGCCCTGTTGGAAAACCCAACCAGGTCTAGCTGCTGGTTTTAGGTGAGGTTGCAGAATTCGGAGGGGCAGCAGCCACACAGCATGATGCTGCCACCACCGTGTTTCATAGTGTTGCTGTGAAAAGTGTTTTCCATGTAGAACATGCGGTTCAGTTCTGGTCTCCTCTGAGCAGAACTCCTTGTTCTGGAGACCACCACCAACAGCTGTCCCATGGTCAGAACCTCCACCTGAGCAGTGGGTCTCTGCAGCTCCTCCAGAGCCACCATGGTCCTCCTGGTTAACCTCCACCTGAGCTGTGGGTCTGTGCAGCTCCTCCAGAGCCACCATGGTCCTCCTGGTTAACCTCCACCTGAGCTGCTGGTCTCTGCAGCTCCTCCAGAGCCACCATGGCCCTCCTGCTTCTCTGATCAATGCTCTCCTGGTCCAGCCTGTCAGTCCAGGTGGACGTCCATGTCCTGGTAGGTCTGCAGGTGGTCCATCCTCTCTCCAGGTCCACATGATGATCAGAACTCTGGGAGGTTCTGTAGAACCTGACCTGCTGGAAACTGGACCAGAACCGTCTGGTCCAGTTTAACTTTGATTTTGGGGTTCTAACCTAATCAAGTATGGAGAATTTCAAAGGTTGTGAAATCTTTTTAGAAATAAAAACTGTGCAGTGATCAGAAATATTCTGAAGCTTTCAGAACCATCAGGTCCGTATTTATGCATCTTTGAAGCTGATTGATGTCAGAACCTCTGAGTGAAGCGGCTAAACCCAAAGCGGGCCGGATCAGAGATATTTGCCAACACAGAAAGGATTTATTAGTGACACAAAGTGAAACCAGCTTCATCTGCTTCTCGGTTAAAGGTGGAACCAAACCTGTGGCGCTGTGCTTGTGGAGTTCAGGCTCTCCTCAGAGGTGTGGCTGCAGGGGCCCGGATGGGCCCGGCAGCCCGGGTACCGCTGGCAGTGGTCCTCCTCCGCCTCCGAGTCGTCGAGGCTGGGCAGGTAGCTGCTGCAGCCTCTGGGCCCGCCCACGCTGCCGCTGCCCCCGGAGGAGTAGCTGAGCCGGGACATGGAGCGGGACGGGATGGTGCGGGTCTCCAGGAAGCCCATCTCATCTAAAGACACAGAGGATTAAACATTTACAGCTGTCCTGATGTTTAACCTGCTGGCTGAGGCCTGTAGAGTCTGAGCTGTTGCTCCTGATACTTTATGCTTATTATTAATGTTAATATTGAATAATTATTTGATTGCTGAGGAATGAGAGACTCCAGCAGCCGGACCAGAACGTTTTCCATCCTGCTGTAGATCTGCTGCTGTGTTTGGGCTGAAGCTGCTGAGATGTTCTCCTCCTGCAGGAACATGGACTCAGAAGGTCTAGAGATGACTTCCCAGGTTGATGGCAGCAGCCTCTACGGTCACTGCTGATCTTCCCACCCTGGCGTGATGCTAATCTGAGTTTCTCCAGGTCCGCCGTGTTAAACTGCCGGTTCAGTTTCTGATGTTCCACCTGAGGCTCTTTGCTGAGCTGACCCTGCTTCAGGTAGGTTGGCCCCTCACCGTGCTGAGGAGTCATTTCCAGACGCTGCTGCTGCTCCTGGACAATCTGCTGAAACACGGCCTCCATGTCGGCCTCGGCGAGCATCGCCTCCCTCAGACCGCCGTCATGAGCGCCGGAGGCCTGGTGGCTGATCTGCAGAGCGGAGAGGACAGCTTAGTGTCAGGTTCCACAGGAACACGGCAGCTTCATGACCTTCATTAGGAATTAAAACATTAATACAATGCCTTCTCTATGCCGTCTGAATGTTGATAGAGCGCCTGTCCTCTTCAGGCAGGAAATTAATCATTATTAAAGTTGTTACAGTAAACTAGACTGCAGTGGAAACTATGAAGAGTCCATCTAAGATAAACCAGGCTGCCACCTGCTCCACTACTGCAGTACATGATATAAATTCCCTTTATTTAAAGGAATCTCCTTTAAATAAAAGGTTAAAAAAACTTTAATCTGAGGCAACGTAACTTTCTGACCAGGTGACAAATTCCACATTGAAAATGTGTCTCACCTTTTTAGAACAAGTTAAACACCTGAAATATAATAATTCACTATTCAGACATAAGGAGGATGCATTCATACAAGTTTGGAGAATAAAAGAGATTAGAGCTAAAGTTGAGCTGAACAAAGTAAAATAAAACAGGTGAGCTGCTGCAGGATGTTTGGGCGTCTACCTGATCCTGCTGAGCTCGGCAGTTACTGGAGTAATCAGAGGCCAGGATGAAGTCAACCGGATCCACAGTTAAACGCCGCTTGGCCTTCTTCATCTGCAGAGAAACATCCTGACATCAGACAGGAAGCACAGCAGGAAAACACTGACATGCTTCTTTATCCGCATTAATGTCATAATTAGATAAAAACAAGAGACTTAAAGACGGCAGAGCAGGTTAAATCAGTTCTGTTAGCAAACGTGATTAAATGTTAAATCTGGCTGGGTTTAACCAGCCAGATGGAGGTTCTGGGCTGATTTATGGGGAAGCAGAGAGATCGAGGCGTTGCCTTCAATCCATCCACAGGCGTTCATCTATTTAACTCAGATGCTATAAATTAACCCATCAGAACCTTACAGAACCAGGGCGTCATCATGTGGGCTTTCAAACAGTTTAAGGATTCAGTCATTTTACTGTATGTAAACTTCTGACTTTAACAAATAGAGATAATTGAGTTAATGCTAAGTGACATAAATCCAGATAATATTGTTCTGATTTAATGTCAGACATTAAATAAACGTTGATGTTTGTGTGAATATTGGGTTTCAGCTGTTTGTGTTTGATCAGAACTTTCTGGTACCAGAACCGTGACTTCCATGTAAACGAGTCAAAATGAAAGGAGAAACAGTAAAACAGCTCGCTGATCCCTGGACCTCAGAACATTTAGAGAAAAACTAACGTCTCCTATGGTTCTTCACTCTGACTAAACACTGAACCAGAACCAAAGCCTGTCCGTGTTTCATCCATCTGAGGTCCGATCAGCCGAGACATGAAGGAACCCTGAAGCCGTAAACAAGCAGCAGCGCCGAGCTTTCTGTCATTGCTCAACACAACAGCAGCTGCAGAGAACCAAACAAAGCTCCGCTCCTACATTAAACAGAACCCGCACTGGTCTGGGTGTTATGATGGATTACAGTGGACCCAGTCCCTTACAGCCTCAGAGCTTTAAGCCCAGCTCAGACTCCTGTTCATGGCCGGTCCGGGTCCAAACGTGTTTCTACGGTCCATCATGCAGTTTTAGGTCTGAAGCAATCAAACGTTTCCAGAGAAAACCACCAGAACCTCTGGAGTCTGGATCTAGGAACTGAAGCTGATTCTGGTTCCTGGAAACACTGGAGCTGAGTCCGAGTCCAGAACCACGACTTCACAGCTCAGAACTTCAGCAGTGGAGCGGAGAACATTACCAGGTCCAAACTGCAGAACATCTACAGCTGCAGGTTCTGGATGCAATGCACGTGTTTTTTAGTAGAATTAGCAGAACAGTAAGTTCATAAAGTTTCTCCCCTCTGCTCTGTTTTCTAGTCAGAGTGGCTCATGTTACCCTGAGCTATCTCTATAGTTATGCTGCTATAGGCTTAGGCTGCTGGAGGACATCAGGGTCTATTTCTCTCTCTCTGCTGAGTTCTCCTACTGCTCTCCAATCTGCATTGTTTGTTGTTATTTCAGCTTTTAACTTTTTGTTCTTTGTCATTTTTCTCTTCATAGAAGGTACACCTGGTCTGGCGTTCTGTTAGCTGTGACATCATCAGGGGAGGCAGATCATCCTCTATTACCATCTAACATAGAAAGTACTCCTGGGTCAATGTGAGCTTCTGAGCTTTCTGTGTCTCTGCTCTGTCTTCTCTAACATAGAAAGTACTCCTGGGTCAATGTGAGCTTCTGAGCTTTCTGTGTCTCTGCTCTGTCTTCTCTAAGCCCCAGTGGGTGGAGGCAGATGAGCGTTCACACTGAGCCTGGTTCTGGTTCTGCTGGAGGTTCTCCTCCCTGTTAAAGGGGAGTTTTCCTCTCCACTGTCGCTTCATGCATGCTCAGTATGAGGGATTGCTGCAAAGCCATCAACGATGCAGACGACTGTCCACTGTGGCTCTACGCTCTTTCAGGAGGAGTGAATGCTGCTTGGAGAGACTTGATGCAACCTGCTGGTCTCCTCTTCCTCCTTTGGTTCCTCTGTCATGCCTCTCTTGTTCTGGTTCTTGTCACCTTGCACCCTGCCTGTAAGTTTTGCCATTTGGTGTTTGTGAAATTCTCAGTTCTTCCCTTCATCCCAAGCTCTTCTCTGCTCTTCAGCCCGTCTACAAACACAGACTGGAGCTTTTCTCCTCGTCATGCTGGAAGTTCACAGACCTGCAGACATGGAGCCTGCAGACGTTTCCTCTGGGCCATTTCTCCAGCTCTCTACTGCAGTTTGCTCATAACATTCAGTTAATGGCGCTGCTTCTGCTTATTAAAGGCGGATATATCTGCAGGCGACGCCATTTTCATTAAAAATCTAACTTTTTTAGAGCTTAGTTGCATAAACAAACTTTTAATAGAGTAAAAACTGTTTAATGTAATTAGGATGTCACCATTTTTACTGACCATCAGTGAAGGTGTTATTATTTTTACATATTAGAGATTCTGTGGCAGTTCTTGCAACCCTCCTGAGTTTTTTACAAACATCTATGCTGTGAATGTTTGGATTGACTGTCGGCTGCTCTGGTAACTGCCAGTGTAGACAATCTGGTGCTCCTTCACCAGCCTCTGCACATGGAGCCATTTTCACGGCTCTCTCTGGTCTCCATGTGCGCCGCGGTGCAGTCAGCAGCACTGCTTCCTTGCACCAAAAAGGTCCCGGGTTCAAATCCCAGCATGGGGTCCTTCTGCATGGGCTCACCATGTCTTCCCTGTGCGTCTCCAGTTTCTCTCCTGGAACTCCGGCTTCCTCCCCCGGCCTATCACTATCAGGTGTGAGTGTGTGCAGGATTGTGTGTCCCTGTGTTGCCCTGCAGTGGACCGTGGAGATCACCCCCCCCCCCCCCCCCCCCCCCCAAAGGCCTACCCCTTGGAGGTGTCCTGAGTCTGAGGCATCCAGGCTGGTCTCCTCATATCCATCTGCTGACACACAGAGAATCATTGGTTTATGAAGCAATAACTTAAAAACAACAAAGACAGACTTTCTGCAAACATGCAGGTTCCAGCTAAAGAGCAACGTTACTGTTTACATTCAAATAATTCATGTTTGGAAGGAGGCTTTGGTCAAACAATAAATGTGCTGACACACAGTTTTAAACACAACAGACTGGATTCATGTTACGCTCAAACACACACACAGTAAAATAACTATACCTAGAAACAATGCTGCAGATTAAGGTGTAATTAAGCTGTAATTAAGATGTAATTACGCGATAGATTCCATGATGCCTGAGTTTCTCTCTGAGCCGTTGCCTGGTTTCACTCTGACTCTTGACAAGTTAATGTAAAATGGAGCCAGATGGATGTGCCAGTGTGAGCAGGACGGCGTGTTCTGTTCCCAAACGCTGAGAGCTAGTCAGACTTTAATGATCTGATGTTTAATTGGACCTGAGCTGGTCCTCACACAATGTTCTGATGGAGGCCCGGCAGAGACTGGACCTCCTGCAGCAACTCAAGGAGTCTAACATTGCCCAGGAGCTGCTGGCTCCTGTGTTCCACCATTACTGGGTGGATCGGATCATCAACAGAACAGAACCGGTCCAAACAATGAGGTCCACAGAGAGGGCAGCTAACAGCTCTGCAGACCCTAAGCATCCTGGACACCACCTGTTTAAACGTCTGCCTCCAGGTGGCGCTGCAGAGTCATGGAGTCAGGTTCTGCCCCCAGACGGTCTCTGGTGAACACTGGACTGCCAGAGGATCCGGGTCGGTACCGGACTCACTGACACAAACCCACCACTGGCTCTTTGGAAGAAACTTATGGGTCACCTTTACAAAACAGATGTTTTGTATATTTTCATTTAAATGACGGAGATGCTTGAAGGATATCAGACAAGGAAAAAAAAGATGCCGTTTATTTCTTTATCCATGAAGAATAAATCCTAATTTCACAAAGTTTAATTAGAAGCCCGTTTTATAGGATTAATAGAATCTGACCTTCTGACCAGTACCAGGTAGAATGGATTTAGGACCACTTTGCTATTCTAAGGATGAATTTAAAGTGAAAATGTAATGATAATTTGAGTTAAATACTATTTTTAATCTACCTCTTCATACTACATTTTAAACTAAGATAACATTCTTGTCAAAAACTCCTCAGAATATTTATTTTGTTAAGAATCTGTTTTAAAGTTGTGTCACTAATTATGGGCCATTTTGGGCCATTTGGGTAGTTATTTAATACTGAAAAAGTAGGAATGAGTTGATATAAAAAATCAACTTCCTAATTTTAAAAAATAACTGGAAATATACAAACATATAACTAATCTTTATCGCAATGCTGCAATTTATAATGTCTCGTTTCACACTCTGGATTTATTTTGTTACAATTATTGAAGTTTTTTAAATGTATTACCTGATTTCTTTCCCCATATTTAGTTCTATATTTCTTTTTTCATATGTTTAGTATATGATGCAACGTTGTGTAGGTATGGGGTCTACTTACTGTGGACCTCAGGCATGCTCTGTGTGTCGTACTCACGCGGCTCTGAAACAGAAACCAGGAGTGAGTGCATGTTAATAGAAATTAAACAAACATCTGTAGAAGTCCCATGCATGCAGCTGCTGCAGAGCTCCTTCAGTGGCAGATCGCTGCATCCTGGGTGCACAACACAGCGTTACCGCAGATCCTTCCTCCCACCTGCCGTTCTTCAGAACCGTCGCTACTCCTAACAAACTCCATCAGTGTTTATATCCCTGCTGTTAATTGCTCTGTTTTTCATAGCTAGGCTGCTCTCATTTTATATGCATAATTATACATGCATATTTTGGGTCAGTTGCACATATGATTTAACCTGAGTGTGCCATTTCTAATAACTATGCTGTATGTTTTCATTCTGTTGTGGATTTTTCCCTTTATTTGCTGTTGATACACATGAAGTTCTCCACAATAAAGAATTATTCTCTCCTCTTCTTTTACAATACTCTAGATTCTCTGTTACTGCCTGCTGTCATCTTATGCAATAATAGCTGATAATGCTACCCTTTCATTGGCCTAACTGAAATAATCCAGTTAAAAATAACAAGTCATTCAGTCATTTCAGCATTAAATAACATTATAGTTTAATGGTTGGAGTGGCTCCTATAATTAAATTGGTGGTAGGCCGATGGGTATTCTGATTTTAGCATCAGCAATCACATTAAGTTAGCAGGACTCCCTCCGAGCTTTGAGGGCCCAACGGACCACAGCGGGAACACACAGCGAAGTGAACGCTGAGGAAAGCGTGTGTGTACAGTCATGCGTGTTGAATTTAGTCCAGATGGTCACATGAGTCCCCACATGTGATGAACTGCAGATCCTGATAGTTCTGTTAACATGCATATTTATGGCGGCGTTTCATAACTGCAAGTTGCATCTGTGCAGACTCTAAATGCTGCATTCCACAGGAATACATGAGAAAGGTTTTCTCCTCCCTCCCTGCTGCTTCGCTGCTTCTGGTCTGAAGAGCCCTGCACTCCAGGCAGAGAAATGAGAGACATGTGAGTGAATGATCACAAGGCCTGCTGGGCTAAGCCAGCTATTCAACTTGCACTGCACCCCTGCCCAAAATCCCCACGGGTGACTCAGCGCAAGCAGTACCAGGAGTCCCGGCTGTCTCTATGATTCACTGCTGATCTCCAAATGCTGTGATCTCACTTGGAGATCTGATATGTAGAAAAACGCTTTGAGTTTAGATAAAATTGCCTTTTAGAAAACTTGCTTGGCAATAAAAAAAGCTGCTTTATGAAACAGAAGAGAATATTCCATTGAGTTTTACACACAATATCAGCTGGAAAAAGTCTTGTACTACAGACTATATCACAGTACAAACTATTTTTAGCATGTAGCATTATTGGGTGTCTCTCTGGAAGCACTTTGTCACTTAAGAACAAAAAAACCCTGCAAAATGTTATAAAAGTGCAAAAACAGATCAATGTTCATTAATGTTGTGAAAGATTAATTTTACATTACTTTCTGTCACTATAGCTCGTATTATTGTTCTTAAAGTTTGCTAAACTATGAAAACTCAGCAGCATTGGGTCGAAGCTGTAGCCAAAGCTAGGCTAAAAGTTAACAAGTTTCTGCAGAGAAAACTGAAGTGATTTCAAAAGTTAACAGGAGATCAAGCTTTTCACATGACTTGTTAGTTGTGTGTTTTTTGTGCTCCTAATGCAGTCAAAGTGTCTTTGAGAATATAAGAAAGTTTCACAGACAGCATCATCTCAGACTTCAAAACACATAAGTTTAAATTAGCTATAAGTAAATATTTACTGAAAAATCAACCTAAATCATTCTTATTTTTCACCCAGGAAGGAAGAAACATTCCCCTAAACAATCGGTTCTCTCCATCAACAATGTCTTTGTCAAGTTTTTCTCCTTTCAAAGCTAAAGGTACGGTCAGGAACTGCTTCAGTGCAGCCCGTGTTTACTTCCTGGTTCCTCAGCCAGTATTTACTGTTGGCAAAAGAGCAGCAGCCTTTAAACATGGAAGCCAGTAAGGGAAGCGGACCAGAAATAGAACAGAATATAACATCATAGACCTATCCTGTGTCAGTAAAAATTCACAGCAGCAACACACCGTTTAAAAACGGCATATTAGATTGTTGTGACTGGCAAGCTGTTGTACCGATTTGAGCCACAAGGTGTCAGTATCACTTTGGGCCAGATGATAATTCAACAACAATATATACCAACGGATAGATGTGTGGTGTGATAAAAAAAGGTCCATAAAAAGTTAAATAGAAGATCTTTTTACCTTCCTTTTGCATTCTAGCCCAGCATATAGGTAAATATTACATCCTCCCATCCAATCACAACGCAGACACAGGAAGCTCCGCCCCATCAAAGAGTTCAGAGAACACGCGTTCTTTATTCTATTTTAAAAACTTCATGTTTTTGGTAAAAAGTTGTTTGACTAAAGGGTTGAGTTTGAATTCAGTGTTTGTGTCTTTATCTAAAAATAGGTTGCTAAGCAACAGCTTAAAATGGCCAGGGCTGCACTTAAAACATGTTTCAATCTTTTGGATAATTAGAAAATCAAGCAATGTGATTTGTACTTTATCACTAAGCTTTTTTCTATATTGTCCAGCCCTAGAATTACTTATAGCTCATTTATTTTTTGCCACATTAATATCTGGTGATGCTGGTGTTGTCAGAAGTGCAACAGGCGGTGTGGAGCGCACAGCGTTGAGTTAAGAGCATAAAGCGCGACAGAGAGCTGAGAGCACAGCTGTGGGGAGGCAGAATGGGAAAAACAGGAAAAATGGAGATTAAATCCCTGTGTCAGATCTGGCAGTCAGCAGATGGCGGAATAAGAAAAAAGGAATGGAAGTGTTAGAAGACTGACTGTCTTTTACAAACAGATGTGTGAAAAATTAAAGCTAAAAATTAAGCTGGTTAATTGCAGTCAGAGTCAAAGTGTTGAAATCTATTTAGTTTGTTGTTTTCGGTGATGATTCAGTGTGAACACACAAACCCATGAGAAAACAGGGCTGGGAGTCCTAGAAGACTAGAGAAGAGGTGCTATTTAAAAAAAGATAAAACAATCATAAGTGAATCTAAAACCTAAATGAATCAGTACTGTGAAAAGTATGTACACCCTCAAATCAAATGAAATGAAATCATGACAATTAACAACATGTGATCTCAAGGCTCTTTACAGAGTCAACTCAATCAGTTCATCCAGAAACCCAGCAGGTTGCATCAAGTCTCTCCAAGCAGCATTCACTCCTCTTGGATAAACATGGAGCCACAGTGGACAGTTGCTGGCATTGAGCCGCTGACTTTGCAGCAATCCCTCATACTGAGCATGCATGAAGCGACAGTGGAGAGGAAAACTCCCCTTTAACAGGGAGGAGAACCTCCAGCAGAACCAGAACCAGGCTCAGTGTGAACGCTCATCTGCCTCCACCCACTGGGGCTTAGAGAAGACAGAGCAGAGACACAGAAAGCTCAGAAGCTCACATTGACCCAGGAGTACTTTCTATGGTAGAGAAGACAGAGCAGAGACACAGAAAGCACAGAAGCTCACATTGACCCAGGAGTACTTTCTATGTTAGAGAAGACAGAGCAGAGACACAGAAAGCACAGAAGCTCACATTGACCCAGGAGTACTTTCTATGTTAGAGAAGACAGAGCAGAGACACAGAAAGCGCAGAAGCTCTGGTGTACTTTACTCTAGAAGTACTTTCTATGTGAGTGAAAAGAGATTTCGTTTTTTCAAAGTACTGTTAATATCAGACATGACCTGAGTGAATACAACAAGCAGATTTTCTATTTAATTTATGAAGCAGAAGTCCAGACTTTGACTAGGCCACTCAAAAACCTTCACCTTGATTTATTTTTGAGTCCATCAAAGGTGAACTTGGTCATTTTCCTGCTGAATGATCCAAGAGTGCTTGAGTCACAAACTAATGGACCTTCTCCTTCAGGATTTTCTGCTTTACATCAATTACAGCGAGGTGTCTCAATCTGAAGCAGAAAAGCAGCTGCAGATCACCACACTACCACCACCATGGCTGACCTGATGCTTTGTTCCAGGTGAAAGGAATCCGGGTAATTTGTGTGTTTTCTGTTTTTCTTCTCTATTTAAAGTGTAACTGACCCAGTAGTACTAAAGCCTTCCTCCGCCCTTGAAAAATGTGAAGGATGAGGGCTGGGCGTGGTCTGGTCTACTAGTAAAAGCTAAATAAATACTAAATTAACTGGAAGCAAAGGTGATAAATTGTTAACCTGAAAGCCAATAGTAAAACTCACCATTCAAACTCCAACTCGCTACAGAGGCACAAGACAGAGCTGCTGTTATAGCTCAAGACGCGCGTTTAACCCTAGGAGGGCGCCACACTGATGGTTTTAGACACAAGGGCAGGATTTAAACAATTGATGAAAATAATCAACAGGATATGTAGACAGTATTATAAAACAACTATGTTAACAGTTTATTAGCAAAAGAAAGTTGATTTAGGGATGAGTTAGCCATTAAATCAGGCTAGTGATGTTTGGGGAAGTTGTGAAGGAAACTGCTCTGCACCTCCTGTCCAGCAGGTGGCAGTAATGAGAAACCAAAGACATCACCCCCCCCCCCCCCCCCCCACCCTTACCTCTATGTAACTGCTGTTGCCTACCAACCATGACAGCATGAAGCGCAGAGCTGTGAAGCCATAGACATTATGTACGTAGACGCCTCATTGTGTGGCGGAGCGCATCCTGCGTCGCCGCCATTTTGGATGGGTCTCTCCTACTCTAGGCTTGCATAGCAGCCGATGGGAATAAACGCAGATGGACCAACTTTACCCGCATTTTAATTTAATCTGTTATCGCTGTATTTCACAAGCTAAGGCTGAATCACGTTGCCAAATGAAGAACCCTGGAGTACCAACACATGCAAAAACCTGTGCAAAACAATTGTTTTTTAAGTGGTCTTAAGGTTTTTGTAATACCACGTGTCTCTTTGTTAAATAGCATAAAACAAAGTATTTCAGAATGAAATCACGTATTTATACATCAACATGCCAAATGTCTGTCTGTTAAAGACCATAAATGTATTAAAAACATTTCTTAAACAACATAATTCATCATTAAAACATGCTGTTTTATGTGTAACAGCATCCTCTATCATGACGACATCTCTGCTGTTTCTAACAAACCAAACTGTGTGTAAATTGGATAAAAATTCAGGCAGTTATGATTTATTTTAGTTGAGCAAACAGCTTCCTCAATACAAATAAATGTGGGGTTGTGGGAGAGACCTATCCAAGATGGCGGCCGTGCTGAAACATCAGCTCCAGTAGTCGGCGGCAGTCTATGGGGCGTCTACCTGTATAACGTCTATGTGTGAAGCTGTAAAGATGGATCCCTGACTGTTGTTCCACGTTATTTTTAGTTTATTTAATCCTTGAGTAACTTCAGCAGTTGTACCGTCGTTGCAGGCAGCCTCTCTTCTGTCAGTCCGCCCCAGGGCAGCTGTGGCTGCTAGCATAGCTCACCACCCTCAGGGTGGGAATGATTGTAGTGCAAAGCGCTTTGGGGTCATCGGACTAATAAAAGCGCTGTACAAGTCATTTATCATTTACTATTTAAAGATGAGACAATTATTCATTTCCAAATTTACACTCCTGCTCTCCACTAAGATATTACGTTAGTTATATAGTTACTATAGTTAAATAGACCGATCCCGTTATGAAACGTAACTTTAGTCTCAACCAAAGCGATTTGCTCAGTAATGAATAAATCTCTGAAATAGACCCAACATGAAGCGTTGCATGTTATGTGACTGAATTATATCCGTGTTTAACCTCCACTCAGCGGAGAACGCCAGCAGCAGTAGAGGAAGCCAAGACGGACCGGCCAGCTGACAGCTGGCTGTTAGCGCAGCGGGACCGGACCCGAGAAAACCGCAGAGCACTTCTGAGATCAAGCAATCTCTAAAACACATATATGAGTTTTACACAGCAATATTCCCACCTAAAAACATTGTAATCATTTATTTTGAGTCACATAAAGCGTAATATATCAAATATTTTAGCCACTTTCGATCACCAATACATTTTTGTTTGACTTAATCTTGTCACTCAACAATTATGGAGAGTTTTTATTAGGAGGATATCCTTCTCAAATAAATTCATCAATGATTCGCTACTTATTTATGCAGGCAGGTGTATTTATTGAGAGTTATATCATTTGGTGTCTAAGTCAAAATGCTCACAAATACAAACCAAGTTTGTGTTGTACATAAATCTCATCATCTCTGAACCTTTCCATGGGTCCTCCAGGTGGATTCACTGGTCAGCTTGAACTAAACAAACCTGACAGGAGAATCATCTTATTCCAGGAACATCCTTACCTGACAAACACGCTTCAGTCAGCTGGAGAGGAAATTACCAGGAACTCTGTGTGATCTGAGCTGTACCACAGACAGGCCTTCCTCCCGTTCTGAATATAACAAACCTTCCAGGTTTCTCCTAGATAATCCTGGGATAATCTCAAAGGCCTACCCCCAGACCAGGACAGAGTGTGGATCCACAAAATTAAAATTTCTCTGGTAGAATAATGCTGAAACGTGCTAAAAGATCTGAAAACCCAGGTAATGGTAATGGCTGCAGGTCCCTCCAATGATTTTAAATCATGACTCTAACCGAGGCAGTGAGGCCTGCAGAGCTTTTACCTCCTGGGTGAGTCGATGGCTCAGCCTCTCCTAGGAAGGCTCTCTACCATTCCATGCAACCTCTTTTTGTGAATAGTGGTTCTCAGGGTTCTTGCAGTAAGAATGTCGAAGGTTTGAATCCCGGCCGGAGATCTTTCTGCACGTTCTACCTTCCAAACAATCCAAAACCACCATTGTTAGCTTAATCAGCTGCTCTAAACTGCCCTTAGGGGTGAGTGTCTGCATGTGTGGTTTGTCCTGTGATTGTCACAGATGACAGGTATACCCTGCCTTTGGCCCCAATCACTGCTGTTGCCCCCCCCCCCCTCTTTTCTCAGTGATGAGATGTGATATTTGAAGCTTGTTGCTCATTGACATTCACACTCAGAATAAGTGTCAGAGTTGTTTGGAGCGCTGATAATGATCCAGCTCACACATACAGCCCTGATTGACACGGCGAGTTATGTGGGAGCTTGCTCCACATTTTTCTCGTAGCTGCATGACAGCCTGCAGCTGCTGAATCTCACTGAAGCCTTTCATTTAAGGAGGATTTCTCATTGAAAGCTCAAACAGACTTCTTTGACTTTGTGTCCGTGCTTTCTAGCTGTGGCAGATTGAACCTTTGACCAGCAGCAACTCCTCAGGGCTTTCACAGAAAGAAGTGAAACAGATGGTAATTTGTTAGGGTTTCCACTGTCAAATACTTGCAGGCCATCCTAATGCACTTGTGGCTTTTGATTTGCACTCATTTCCTTCTTCATAGCGACGTCTTGAACCTGGCAGCTGCTCAGTGACCGCAGTGTTTGACCATTAAGCAGTTTTAGTTAATCAGTGGGAGCTTAATCTTTTTGCTAAATGGTCACTCTGAAAGTGTGTGGAAAGTCAAGGAGAGGTCACATATTTACATACACACACAGCCGGAATAATCATAATCTTTGGCTGCACTGAAATTCCAATAAAACCAAGTAGGTGGACCACTAACCTCCGGGGTCGCTCTGAGAGCAAATGTGTTCCTTGCTCAACCTCTTAAAGAGCGACCGCATCACCTTGGCACTGCCAAAGCGCTTGAACCGGGCACGGACGTTCTCATGATACCACTCCAAAGTACCAATTTTAAGGACCCTGTGAGAAAAAAAGTCAGATTATAAGAGCAAGAATGGCAACAACCCAAAAAAAAAAAAAAAAAAAAACACTGGCCAAGCGTTTTTGCAACAAAAGTCTGTGAAGAACAAGTAAAACCATGAACTTTTATGAAAACATAAAAACCTCAATCTGAGAAAACAGAATTATGATGGTTTGCACATGGACCTGGAGTGACTGGACGCATTTATTTCTATCACTTAAAGCTGCAGAGAGCGAGCCGTAATAGTTGCGTAAGAGGTCCAGATGCAGAGGCCAAAGCATCAATTGTTTGCTGGATGTACTTTAAAGAATGCCTGGGAAAGCCACTGAGCTCTGTGGCTGTTCAAAAATAGTTGTAGCGGCCAAGATAATTACCCAGATTAATTTAAAAAAAATTTTTTTTTTTAGATTTCACCATTAAATGTAAGCGTTTTTATTTTCTAAAAAATTTCTGCAGAAACTTCCTGAGTAGAAAAATTAAGAACCACAGATCTGCCTCAAACCACCTAGCTGACTTTAGCTTGTTTAGCTAGCACTATCTTAAATGGCTTAGCATGTAGCTACCAGCTACATTATAGTTGTTGCACAGGACATTTTTTCCTCCTTCATAAAACGCTGACATTGGGGACATTTTCAGGAGCAGCTTTAGCCGGAGACATGTCTTCCAAAACAGGGACTGTCCCTAGAAATGTGGGACATCTGGTCACCCTAAGCTAATATGACTTCATTATCTTGTTAAGGTTAAAATGCTAAGAGCTTAGCTCATTTAGCTTAGCCACATAAAAGAAGCCAAATGCTTTTAGAAGTTTAGAGGCAGATTGGCTAAATTATACAGATTTCCTCCTAAAGCTATAGCTTAAGCATGTCAACTAAGCTAACTGCTAAGCTAACGGCTAACCACTATCAACTATGTGAAATTTAACTGTTTCTGACTGTTCCACCTAAAGGCTAGGTACTCTAAATCTGTTCTCGCTCCCACAGCAGCGGAGCGAGAACCTTCTAGCCAGATGTCCGACGTCTGTGATTGGCCAAGCTTTGGAGAAGCGTGGTTAAGTTGGAAAAGCACAAATGTCTCACGCATCTGTTGAACTAAGACGCTGTGTTTGCCCTGCGGCATTAAGTTTGCACTACATGCTTTCACTTGTGTTCCTCATTTCTTCAGTGATCGTAAATAAAGACAGGAACATTTTATTCTCCTCTTCCTCCTTGTCCTTCATCAGTTTGAAACCTGCTGTGTCTCTCTTTCAGGTGTTGTGTGGTCCGTCAAATTTATGCCGAGTTTCTCGTGATGTATGAAGAGTCAGAGCCAAAACAAACTTTGTTCTTGTTCTTGCCACTTTAAGAACAAGAACAGATCTTGTGGTTCTGGTGGAGAACGTGGCTTTACTTTGACATCATGTAGAACCGTTCAGTTCCTACCTGGCCATGTGGCAGGGATCACACACCCAGCCTTGGTCTCTCTTACTGAAGCGGCTGCAGGACTTGCAGACGTAAAGCCGGCAGTCCAGACACTGGCGCTTGATGTTGACCAGGAACTTGAAGGGCTGAAGACAACGAATGCAGTAAGACTCAGTCAGGCTGCTCTGACTCCCCAACAACTCTCTCTTGGTGTCTTCTCTCTCGATCTTGCTCTTCAGTTCACTGGAAAACAGCAAAAGCAAAATGGGATTTATTAGTGAACTATCATTGCTAAATGAGTCAGCTTCCATCAAGGGATCTGAAATAATCCAAGTAGAAAAAGGAGCTGATATTTTTTAATTTTAGTTGTTTAAAGTCTCTGAATTGTCTCTGTGCAGCATTTTGTCAGGCTGACTGTCAACTGCAGGTAAGATACTGAGTGCTCATAACTACACCATAAAACCCGGTGGAAAGCAAAGTAGCTTCAGCTTCTGGGAGTTTATTGTGGCTGTTTTCAGCATTAATGCTGAGCTTCACTAACATATCACAACTAAAGGAAGAAATAAGCTCAATTTTCCCAAATTGTTGAGTAATACCTTCGGAACACCCCAGAGATGCAGCTGAGAGTAAAACCAGACAAAGGCTTAAATCAGCGGCAGCAGGGCTTCCTCTCAGTTCTTCTGAAAGAACTTTCTGTCGGTTCTGGTGGCTCGCTGCTGTTTGTCCTGACGACCCCAAAGTGCTTTACATTCACTCATTCATTCAGGCGCTACGCCTCCGTCTGAACACCAGGCTGGAAGCGTCTCGACCAAGGACACGACTGAGAAGGCCAGAGTGGGGATTGAACCGGCAACCCACCGGTTACAGGACGAACTGCACCACTGGTATGTAGCTGTAGTTTAGTTTCTGTGATGCCGAAGTCTGAGTCGTCATCGCTGCATTGCCCCCCCCCCCCCCCATTAAAGCCTGTCTGCTGCACAAGTGGCACAGGCATCTAAACGTACGTCCAAATCTCGGTTTACTACTTTTCCAGCCGAACAAACAATCTTTACTCCACTGCAATATGGAGAGATTATATTGTGATTTGTTAGAGTTGAAACATTTCAAGGCAGGAGTGCAGAAATATGCAGTTTTCACTCCTCTACACAGTCCATCAATCGGCAGTAAAGTCCCTCTGAAGCCCAACTCTGTTTATCTTGAATCCTCTCATGTAGCCGTTGTGTGTAATAAATGACTTCATTGCTGTGAGGCAGAATGTTTTCTCCAGCAGCGTTTAAAGGAAACTGGTTCTGATTGTTGGAAAAGTTAAAGCCTCCCTCAGCGCTGAGATGCTGACTGCAGTGGAGGGAGAAAATTCAGATAACAAGTCCCAAATGTCAACGCTTGGGTGGAGCCTGAGAAAAATATTATAAAGTAGAAACAACTCCTGCTAGGATGAGAGGAGTCTTATTGTTTATTAAAGCCTTTTGTTTGGACCATACTGTTTAAATTAGAACCCATATCACTGGGATAAATGGGACATGTTTCAGTATTCCACAGACCTTTGCAGATACAGCTGCTTTTGTTTAAACTTTCTGGGATTTAAAAGTAATATTAGTCCTATCAAACTCCAAATCCCATAAATCTGGAGTGCAGGATTACCTTCTATGATTTCAGTGACATGTGTGCAGTGTAAGCGATGCCATCGTCGTCTCCCATTGGTGGCTGCAGTCACATGGGAGGCGACGCGTCCAGGACTCTAAGATCGTCTTTTACCCTCTGAATGTCAGAACAAAACTTTATATCCACATGATTTTAACGCTTTTTTCAGATTTCAGTAACGTTATTAACTGAACTGCATGCATTCTGCTAAATGTCGCGCTTCCTCAGCTCCTGACACATAGAGTACGTTCTCTGAATGAAAGCGTCACAATGCAAACAGATTCCAGGTATCTCCAGGTGCAGTTGGTGCTCAGATGGCCTTCTGTTGTTCTGCTGAACATTTGGACCCAAAGGTCAGCCAGAACCTTTTGCAGCCTCTATGTGTGGTTGACACGGTTTGTTAAGCAACAGGTGGGGGTCACCATTACGCCTTAAAGGGTTTGATAAAATGCCATGTTTCTTACACAAAGGTTGCGTTTTATTATCAAAACGCCTCCAGGATGGAGTGAAGATGTCTCTGGAGGCCAAAAGCAATCAACTCTCCATGAAAACAGCCCCGTCCTCAGCCCCCCCCCCCACAGCATGCTTCCTGCAGGAATCAGGCTCAGAGTCTGAGAGAAGCTCAGCAGGACTTTAACATTTATTTAAACTGACTTACTAACTTTAAGTTAAGCTAACTTATAACAAAGATCTAATTTGTTTTTAGAAGTAAAAACCACAGCAAACTTTTTATTTGTGAAATAAGGATGTTTAATTTGTTTTTCCTGAGCTTATTTCTTCTTCCTCTTGTTCCAAATGACAGCCATAAAGAGGAGAAAACTTAGTTAGGCGCTTCGGTATGTTCTCGGTTTCTGCTGATTAGAAGCAGCAGAGTTTCTGCTTAAGTGGCAGAGCTCAGGAATCTGAAACCAGCAGCCAGACGTTTGCTTTGGTCTCTGAGTGCTCCACACATCCACCTGCATATAAACCCAAACGGTCAAAGGTTGCTTTCTTTGCTCAGACACCGTCCAACCTGCAGCTTCTTGGGTTAAAATCATCATATTTCGTGTTTTTCTCATTTCTCCCTGTTAAACACGACACATCCATCGATATCGATCTGAGTTAAGATAGTTTTACTGTGCTGCACCGTTCTCAGAGGATTCCTATCAGAAAGGTTTATAAGAAAATGTTTGAGTTTTGCACCAAATCACTCTGAAGATGCTGCATGCAGGGATGTCTAAGGCCAGTCCTTGAAAGCTGCCATCCTGCAGCTTTTAGATGCATCCTTGTGCTGCAGAGCTGCATCAGACGGATGGCTGGTTACCTGGCTGCTGTAGCAGCGGTGGAGGTGTAGCATGCAGACACTCTGCAGCAGAGATCCTGATGCTGACCAGGCAGCAGTGAAGACTTAAATGTGAACGCTGATGGACTCAAACTACTTCCTCTTATCGCTGACAGATCCTGCATTAAAGCAGGTAGGCGTCGTTCTAACAGGTGGAACCATTGGCCTTCAGGTAAACGTGATAATTTAGGTGTTTTACTGTTTTCTCTCTGTCCTTAGACGCATAAATGTCTTTAAAAACTCACTGAGGACAGCAGAACCTGCTGTTCTGCTCCTGTAAGGTTTGACTGAAAGACCAAAGCCTGACTTCTTCTGTCCTGATGCTTTAAACTCTAAATGCTGTGAGATATTTAAGAAAGTAGATAAACAAAGAAGAACGGTGTGGCTGCTGTCGGTTTATTGGACAAGGGAAAGAAAAAGAATTTATCTCATTGTGTGAAGCAACATATTTGGCTTTGCACCGCTGAGGGGAGGACAGTTTTATATGGAAACCACATGAAAACTTGTACCTATTTAAAGAGCACAGCAGGAACCAGCATTCAGATGGAAAACAAATAACCAAAGCAGCGCCTTGGCGACGGCTGCCACCAAAATGGCCGACAGTGAAGAAGGACATTGTTGTGTTGTGACCTGGCTCGCTCTGCTGGCACGAGTCCTCCGTCTATTTTGGCAAGTGGAGCCTGGATGGAGGAAGGCTCAGTGGAAATATGTCAGAAGTAAAGACAATGCAGCTACACTGCAGAGCCCTGCTGTAGTATTCACACCCTGTGGTCATTTTTCACGTTTGTTTCCTCCCAACATGGAGGTAAAGTGGATCGTTAGAGAGTTTCCACCGATTCTATTCTAGAACCTGCCGACAACTTTGAAGATGGATTTTTTTATTTATCCAGAAGCAAACAACAAAAAGAACAAAAAAAAAAAAATGTTCTCCCCCCCTACGGTCAGATCCCATGCAGACTGACTCCGGTTCTGCTCCAGAACCTTTCTGCATTCAGTGTCCATATAACATGAAATATTCCCTGCATTAATAAAGCTTCTTGCATGTATGAATCAAGCAGAGCAGAAAGACAATAACTCTTGTTGCCACATTGCCAGACAGGACGCTATTAAGAAAAAAGGAAAGTGGAACAGAATACATCATCATAGACCTGTGGAAGTAAAAAGTCAGAGCAACTGACTGTTGTTCTGGTTGTAAGCATCAGGTGTTTTTATTACTTATTGTTCCTTTTATATTGTTCCATGCTCACATTTATGAGGTCAGACGCTGATGTTGGATGAGAAAGTCTGGCTCTCTGTCTCTAATTCATCCCAAAGGTGTTCTGTTGGGATGAAGTCAGGCCTCTGTGAGGTTCTTCCCCGTTAAACTCGCTTATCCATGTCTTCAAAGATCTTACATTGGTTCTGGTGTGCAGTCAAACTAAAGTAGGGTTCAGAATCAGAGCCCCAACTTGTCCAGAATTTCCTGGAGTGATTCTTTGACTGGAGACCTACTCCTGATGATCAGGCCTAATCCTCCCTCCACCAAACTTTACAAAGAGTGATCTGTCTGAGGAACCTTCCTGTGAACTCTGTGATGTCAGCCAACCGTCCATCACCATTATCAGGGCATCTACTAAAAACTAATGAATATATGAAATAATGTGTTCAAGTTACCCAAGCCGGTCTTCCTCCTTCCTCCTCAGGTCAAAGTCTCTCTGGACGACTTCCCAAACATGTTTGGCCTCCTCGTCTGACAGTTTGGACAAATCCAGCTTCCTCCCCATTTCAGTGGCGGGCATGATGAGGAAACAAGATGGCTGCTGGACGTCACCTGGCAAACAGAGGACAAGGTAACAAAGTGTTTTACATATATATATATATATATTAGGGCTGGGCAACGATTAAAATATTTAATCGCGATTAATCGCACTGATTAATCGCGATTAATCGCGATTAATCGCATTGTATTTACAAACTCCAAGAATGAATTCAAAAGTAGTGTAAAGAGCACTTTTATTTTAATGTTCTGCTGCCATATGAACAAAAGTGTTGTAACATTTGTAGCACTTATCAGTAACACATATTTAGTGTAAAGCTCAACTTAAACATGTAAAACAAAAAATAGCAATAATAATAAATTAAAGCTTATTGCCACTGACAGGGAATTCTCTTTATGGGGAAAAAATCTACCAAAAACAGGCAATTTCTGAGGTAACAGCAGGGCGCAGCATTACCATTTTATGTTCAATACCAAAGTTTAACTTGGCAGTGGTTCCAACTAACTTGTTTCTGTCATATTCCATGCTGGAAGAACTTTAAACTGAAATGCTTGCTAACTCCATATGCTTGCGTTTATTTGACGTTGACACGCGGTTTTTTGTTGTTGCTTTATCGCGCGCATATAGTGAATGGCAGGGAAAAACAGGCAAAAACACATGGATACTTTGAAACGAGAAGCGACTTCACCGACGGCGTCTAAGCAGACCCCCCCGCTCCGCTCCGCACAAAACTTGTTCCGGCCGCCAACTCACCGCCTCGCCTCGCCTAAGCTCGCTCGCGGTACCTGCGGGAAACACCGCCTTCCGCATGTCAGCTGTGTTTTTTTCCGGCCAGCACCTTTCTTCCTCTTTGAATCTGAGGCTGGGCTGACAGCGAGGTTATTGGCGCATTATCGCCACCTACTGTTCTGATTCAAACCCCTACACCGCAGCAACAGACCTTCACAAAATAAAAGCATGTGACCAACATGCGTTAATGCGCGTTAAAGAAAATATCGCCGTTAATAGTCTAATGAGTTAACGCGAAATTAACGCGTTAACTTGCCCAGCCCTAATATATATATATATATATATATATATATATATATATATATATATATATATATATATATATATATATATATATATATATATAAACAGCTGCTCGTTTTTATTGGAAATATTTCACATAGACTCTTTGATTTGGGAAACATTCCTAAACTTCTGCAGATTCCTGAGTACCAGTTATCCAGATGTTTGACCTCTTTGCTGAGGTCTGTAGAAAACCCAATCTGGCCCCTGAGATGAAGGGAAACCCAGATTTACAGTAGCTAACAGGAACCATCGCAGCTCAAACCCACCCAGAGCTGGAGAGTGTCCAGCGTGAAGCCGGATGAACATCTCAGAGATTTCTGACCTTTTTAAAACCGGACACCTTCAGGCTGGACTGAAATCTGTCGCTGCCCAGAAGGTCAACCAGTTTATAAATCTACTGGTTCTGCCGGTGAGAGCGGTTAAATAATGATTGTACCTGGTCCAGGTGCAATTATTAATTATTAATGGGGTGTATGTATATATTTGATCATGTGTGGACGCTGCTGATAGGTTAGTACCTTATGTTTGACTTTAAATTCTTAACAGCTGCCAAAGGGGAAAGAAGGAGGACTTGATCACAGTGTTGACATCTGAGTCAAGTTTTAGGCTCAGATCCATTTTTGGATTTTTCATGATGGGCCAACGAGTAAAATTAAAAAAAGGGATACAGCTGGAGACACTGGATTTAAAAAGCATTACCTCAATTTAGTTTTCATCAAATTTAAGGTGGCGTCCATCCCATAATGTTACCGAGACGATCAAAGAAACGCTGAACAGAAGCGTTACGTTTCAGAGGAAATAAACTTGGCAGTCATCAGCATAGAAGTTAAATTTCATGCAAGGTTTTCTAAAAATGGGCCCATGTTGTAGCAGATAAAGACAGAACAGTAGAGGGCAAAGAATGGAGCCTTGAGCCCCCCGACACACAGACTCCTTTCATGGAAGCGAGGACCTAAAGCCTGATGAGCCGCCCACTGCTCCAGTCTGGAGGTGGAAACGATACGATCCACTGTGTCTAACGTGGCTGTGACATCTAAAAGCACATTTCCCAGAATCTTAGCTAAAAATATGCCATTAAAACCACTTAAAAGAGCCGATTCAGAAAGTTAACAACCTTGTCTAAGAAGCAATTTAAAAAAGTATCATGAAGTTCTCTGGGAGCCTAGAACAGGTTCAAAGTCACAACTCACTGTACAACACAAGTTACAATGAAAATAAGTTATAGATGTTATAAAAACAAGGATAAAAGGCACAATAAAATTATATTATAAAGCCCGGTGAAACAAAACAGTTTTCAGTTGTTTTTTTATCAGCGTTCAGTTAGCAAAGCTGCAGGGATCACCTGTTCCACATATTAGGGCCACAGACTGGAAGACCCTGTCCTCCTGGTTTTTAGCCTTTAATGAGGAACAACCAGGAGGTTCTGGTTCTGGGACTGAAGGTTAAAAGCCGATACATATAATCACGAGCTTTGCCTGAGGGTGAGAGCAAATGCTTTAAACTCAACTCTAAAATCCACAGTATGGACCGCGAGGAGATGAGAGTTTTTACTAAAT
The DNA here is from genome assembly GCF_011125445.2 of Fundulus heteroclitus. NCBI lineage: Eukaryota > Metazoa > Chordata > Actinopteri > Cyprinodontiformes > Fundulidae > Fundulus > Fundulus heteroclitus. The sequence continues at coordinate 930,293 of NW_023396956.1, read as the reverse complement.
ACTAAGAAGTCTGGCTGCTGCGTTCTGAACGCAGGTGACTAGAAACAATTATCTGGGTGTCCATCTTATTTTTGTTTAAGACCAGAAAATGCATGATGTTGGACAGTCTATCCATTTGGTGCAGCTTAAAAGATACAACTGGATGTCATCGGCATAGATGTGAATGGAGACGTCAGAAAAAAGACCAAATAATGCCGGCTAATGGAAGAAAGTAAAAAGAGACCAAGGGCCTCATCTGGGCTTTCAGCGCCAGGTTTTAATTGGGTCAGAATTCAGAATGTTATGGCAGACAAAATTTTAACATAGGAAAGCTCCTCAGGATGAGGGCTGCAAATCTAAATGCATCAGCAGAGCTACAGAAACCACAAGGTGCAAATGTTCAGAGGCGTCCAAGAAATCTAAGAAGTCCTTCACCAGAGGCGCCCAGAGCAACATACATAGTTTAATCCACAACAATTAAAAAAGCTCACATTTAGATGTAATTTCACCTGAGGAATCAGAAAAATCCAAGAGAAAATCTTTGGTGACCGGTGGATCACAGCACAGCGGAGGAAGGAAGGAAGCTCAATAAGGCTTTATCAGGTTTAAAGCTGGAGAAAACAGACGGAAACATCAGCTGCTTACAGAAAAAACTTGATTTATGATCGTTAAACTCCCTCAGAGAACCAACAACCCCGGGGTCTATAAGTATGAGCAGCAGTAATAACTCCCCAGAAACACTGGACCTGTCTGACCAGATGATGGGAGCTGGGTGGCAGAAGAACCTGAGGTCTGTTGTTATAAGAATTATTATTCTGAAGTCACTATGGCCTCACACCACTCGGACAGAGGAGGCCTGGAGACCTGATGTCTGTGTATAAGATCCACTGTTTGCCCAGTGCAAGGCTGAATGCTGCGTACACTGCAAAAACTGAACTAAAATAAGTAAAATGTTCTTAAAGTTAGTGTATTTGTCCTTGATTTGAGCAGGTAAATAAGATATTTTGCCAATGGAATCAGATTTTTGCACTTAAAATGGGAACAATTCATCTCCATCATCTTATTTCAAGTGCAGGATATCTAATTATCTTATATTAGGGGTTAAAATTCTCATTCCATTGGCAGATAATCTTATTTACCTGCTCAAATCAAGGACAAAAACACTAGCTTTAAGAACATTTTACTTATTTTTAGATCCATTTTTGCAGTGTAGAATGATTATTGTCTATGATAGACTGTCTTTGTTATGTCTCAAGCCAAGGCCACTGTGCAGTATTAGGGGAAGCCGGAAAGCGAGACAGACGCAGACTGCAGCGGGACCGTGGGGTGCGATTACTTTCCATCTATGTGAATCTCTGCTGTTTCTCAATAAAAGTGCTGAAACTATATCACCGTCTCCTCATTTAGTAAAGATGGCAACTCAGTTACTATTGTTTAGAATTCCATCTACAGTTTCCGTAACATCTGTTCAAGATGCCACAAATTCCCAAGGTTAGCATCTCAGCAGCGCAGGAGTGGAGGAGGATGGACCTGATCCGACTCAGCAACCAATACCAGCCAGGAACCAGTGGGTTCCAGGCGAGAAACGGATCCAAACTGGGTCAGGTAGATTCTCGTAGACCAGACCGACCCTCAGCCTGCCTAGCTGGGCTCACTGCCGTCTGAGACGTCTTCTCCAGCTAGGTGGGTTTGGTGTCCAGCGAAGGAACTGCAGCCAGGAGCCGGCTGGAGAACCGGCTCTCTTTGCTTATGTAGAAATGTTTCAGTAGACAGACGGAGCTCCAGATGGAGCTCCTGTAATCAGTTCACATCTGGAAAAATGCACAGAACCAGCAGCAGAAGAACCGATCAGAACAGAGTAGGAAGCTACAGCAGAACACTGATGATCTGGGCCACAGGACCGTGGTGGTCACCGGGCCGATCATCAGCTCCTCTGGACACCAGGCGGATCCAGAGTCACATGTGAGTCCATCTGTCCAACAGAAAAAGCTTGGACCAAACTGGGCCTTCATCAGAACCTTGATCCACAGCCACTGCTGAGGAGTCCTGCTGCTGAAGGAGGTTCCACCAGCTGCTGGATCACGGTTGGTTTTTCATGAGCTGCCTCTGATGTTTGTCTGATAAATGATGAGAATCAGCCAGAAAAGCTTTCAGTAGCTGTTTCTGTCCTGACCTGAACCTCAGCCTGAAACAAGCTGGGCCGTCTTTGGTTCTGTGTTACTCTGACGGCACAGTGGGGTCGTGTCTGGACTCAAATCTCTGTCCTGTGATCTCTCAGCAGTTTGGCACGGTGCAGCCGTCACATTGCAGGAGGATTTTAATCAAGTCTCCGTTAAATCGAGCCCAGCCAAAAGAATTCACGTGGTCCAGTTTTACAATCTTCACAGGATGAGGTAATCCCTCCTCTTCCTCTGACTAACGGCGCTCTGGCATGTTCCCATAATTGTCTTGTTTTCCACCAGTTCAATTAAAATCTCCAATCTCTGCCCTCTTCTAGTCTAATATCAGGGAGTCTGACTCTCAGCGGAGGATTCTGATTTAAAACAAGGAGCGTCCTGCTTCCTTCTCACAGGTGAAGCAGCGCCGTGGACACCAGCTCTGCAGGTGTTTGCTCAGTGGGTGGGAACAGCTTGGCATCTTATCTGTGGGGAACAAAGTCTCCATTTGTGTATTTTCTGCTCAGTAAACCTTGATAACTGCGGTTTTAGTTGGTACTGTTACTCTCAGACTCTCAGAGCTGAAATACTCCAACCCAGAACAACTCCCATCACCAGCCCTGCTCCTCTACTGAGCGTTAAAGAACAGGCTAAACAAATGTTTATTATTTTTGTATGAAGCAGTGTGTGTGCTGCAGGTTTTAACCTTCTAGAAGAGTAACTCCTTGTTTCGTAGCACCGTGTGAGTAACTCAGCTCTCTGTTGATAAAGCAGGTGCAGAAACACACAGACTGGAGGTAAATGAGCATCCTGACCTTTATGGAGCCACAACATGCAGAGGACGGCGGTAGACTGCACTCACCTGGACCGGGTCGCCTGCAGAATGGACTTCCTCCTGACGCAGACTGGGCTGACTGCAGGGCAAAGCAGGGAGACGGCAGAAATACTAATCACATGTCCTGTTGACCAGGAGGAGAAAAAACTGAACTCCTCTCCGCCTCCCTTCTCCGTCTGATCTCCTGAAGGTCAGTCTGTGTGTCTCACCTGACCACATCAATGAGATTTATTTAATACGTAGGAAGTGTTATCTCAGCAAAGTCCCTGATTGGCTGATGATCCCTGATGGAAGCAGCCGTCCTTCAGGCTGCTCGGACCGTCTGGTCCCGGGTCGGCGCTGGGTCTGGTGGATTTAAATCCACAGTCACATGTTTCTGACTGAAGCTGGTAGCAGGAGCTGTTGACTGGTGCCTCTTTATTAGGAGCGGACACGCTGCGTTTAATCAGGAATCCTCTGAGGATGGCTGTAAGGAGCTGAATGTCTGCAGGATGGTGTCATTAGGAACTTTTTACTGAAGCTCATTCATTCATTTTGTTCCTGCTTGAGTTGATTCTACTGAAGGATTTAGCAGAATAAAACTGATATTTAGGTAAAAACAAGAGAGAAAGTGGATCAAAGTGAAACAAAGGATATAAAATCCATCCTGGGATGAAAACACACATCTGTACATTCAAAAGGTTCCTTTACATGAGTTAAACGACAGATTCATTCTGACCATCCATCAGCAGGATATTCACCAAATGCCAGAACTCTTCAGCCAGAGCAGAAATCCATCAGCGTCTCCATGATCAGAGTCTGAATAGAGCAGTCAGTGAGGAAGGAGGCAGGAAAGGAGCCTGGATGCTTCCTCTCATGGCTCCTTTAGCATAAGAACCTCATGATGTCCCTTACTGGCGCTAAGAACCCTCAAGGTATCCCACAATCCTTTGCATGACATGACTTGACAGCACAGCTCCTCACAGAAACCAACTAAAACCTCCGTAGAGCAGAGATGTCTCTGACTCCATCCTCCATGTTTCCGTCACTAATGACGTCAGAGTTAAAGTCTGGAATCAGTTCAGCAGCTGAAGCTCCTTTCCTCCCTGATGGAGTTCTGCTGACCCAGGAAAGGTCAGGAGATAGGAGGTAGGAGCTAGGAGGTAGGAGGTAGGAGGTAGGAGCTGTTATTAAGGGTATTCAGAAGGAGCCTAGGTTTCCCTGCCCCATTCCTTGTCTTTTGTATGTTTTCTTTATTTCATTAACCTCACAAGACAGTTTAATGAAGCAGCCAAAAGCTGAGGACGTGGCTGAGAAATGTCCAGCTGACGACAAACAAGCCACGGTGCACTTCACTGGGCCAAGACAGATGAAATGAATAAAAAAAGAGCAGAAAGCTGCAGTTTGTTAATTTCTTACTGAGATTTATTTCTCCTCAGTTTCAGAAACAGGAGGATCAGCTTCCTGCTCTTCTGCACCGCTCCATGTTTTCCAAAAGGTTGATTTCAACCATGTGACCCGTCCAGCAATCCAATTTTCTTGTTTGCTCAACTTCAGGCCTTTTACTGCAGCTTATATAACCCAAACAGGGTCTCTAAAGGGAAAGCTGCTCATCTTTTCTTCTTTCTAACTTTATTACTTCCATGTGCATGAATTTATAGAGCCACAGATTGCTGTCATGGTTCAAACAGCAGAGCTCACTTCTCAGGGCTGGAGAAAACTGAACCAGGATCAAGGCAACGTCAGCAGGAATCCGGTTGGTGGCAGCTGAAACTGGGTCGGTGGAACCAGGTACGGGCGTTCCATCTGCAGAACATGTGCAGGAAGTAAAGCAGGTTCCTTCAAACAGAACATCAGGAGTTGTTTCCTGCAGGATGGAGAACAGCTGCATGTGAATCATGACAAAGTTACAATAATCTGGTTAGCGCTTACAGACTAAAACTGCTTAGTTTTAGTCTGCTTAGTTTTGACTCGCTGTGGACGACTGGACTACAGCAGAACCGGGCTCGGGTTCTGCTAGCAGGCGGCTGCCCCCCCCACAGAGGTTCTGCTGGATCTCAAGGTTAGGCTGGCCGCTCAGGACAACCTTTGGTTCTGGAAGCTGGTCTTCTGGTCTCACACATTTCAAGGCGTTTCCTCCTCAGCAGACGGTACCATGACCCCCTGCTGGGATGTGATTAATGGGCCCGGCTGTGTAGCGTGGAAACTGGAGCATTATCATCACGCTGTGCTTCAAGTTGCTAATGGTTGAAATAACAGCAACAATCATGCAGGAGCTCCTGTATTTTAATTTGCAGTAAGAATTATTTTAAAATAAGAAGAGCCCCAGAATTAGTCAAGAGGAGCAGCCTGTTAATTTCAGGAGGGACTGTGGCTGGGAGTAGCCGTCCTGCAGTCTGAAAGTTGCAGGTTAGATATAATTTACACACGTTGATGCAGTATCTCTATATTAGTATATGCACATGGAAAGACAAGAAAAATGTATAAATTCAGTCTGTAATATTTTACTGTTATCTAAAGGGACCTAGTCTACGGCACCAGCTCAGTCTGGTTACATATAAACGTTTTTTTACTAAATTATCACACTCTGTTGGCTTATTATGTCTTATTTCTGTTTTACACTTTGTTCTTTGTATATATTTACCATAAGAAGAGCATGAGACGGCAGGCACGATGTTATACGTGTACGGCATGAGTAAAAACGAGGAGAACCAACGGAGCTGAGAACAGATGCCGTGAGATTAATAACAACTGAGGAAATTTAGTGGCAGGAAATTACAAATAACAGGAAAAATAAGTAAACTTCTCCATACACATGTTGTGCAATTAGACAAGTTTTTAAGTTATTTAATGTTTAATAAATAACTCTCTGTCTGTTAGCCCTAACAGCTGATATCAGGACAATAGTTGAAAGGAATCATTTGAACTCTGGTGATCTTTTAACAGCAAACTCTGCACACAGATAGAATAAAGGAGTGACAACTTCAAGTGCAAGAATTTATTAGCAGAAATAAAATGAACATCCAGAGAACATCAGTATATAATACTGTTTATCTGAATTAACACTATATTTCAATCAACAAATGCTCTTTACTAGGCTAGTGAAGCTTAACTAAAACTACCAAGCAAAATTAAGATAAAAAGAAGGATTTATGTAGAAAGAAAGAAAGAAACCAAAAGTCAAATAAAATAATTGAAAACCATCATCAGAATAATTCAGTGAATCCTGGTTCACTGCAGATCTAAGTTAGAGAACCAAAGTTCATCTTAAATTAGGTTAAATTAGCTTAACTAATTCAGAACAACATTTGGTATGTTTCAACCCATTCACAATGCAAATCATGAGTTAATCAAATCATTATTATATAATTTTATTAATGCAATTATTCCTCCGGGAAGCTAGGGGCGCTGTAGCGATCGGTCGCTTGATAGGTTAATCCTAAAGTTATACAAACACCATTAAATCAACATTAATGCGGTAATAACGCTCATAGCATTATAACGATGGTGAAGTGAAACAAAAACAACAACAACCGAGGTTCATGTTAAAGTTTAAATTAGCTTAATTGATTTATAACAACTTTTAACATCTGGTCAACTCATTCCCAATGCAACTGAGACTATGATAAAACATTACTTGAGGAAATAACATTTTAAAGAATGATTTGTTAAATAAAAATCAATAACCCTTAAGACACTTGATTTTAAATAAATGTTATTATTTCTCCAGAAACAGTTGAGATGTGAATTGTTAACTTGAGGATGTAGCTGTTAGCATGATAAACTTCTCTAAGTTACACTAAATACCCTTAAATGGGCATTAATGTTCCCTATTCATGCTGGACTAACGCTGGTAGCACTATCTGACGACGGCGGAGGGAGACGAAAACACGCATTACGTTTAAACAAACCGTAGTTATGTTTAACTTGTTAGTAGCAAGGCTGTTAAGGAGGCTAACGGTGGTGGTCGGCTGTTCCAATGTCTGATTTTACAGAAAGATTAAAAAAAGAGCGATGGAAACTTTATAGAGTTTCACTTAGACATCCTTCTGTGGAGCAGTTCCTCAGAGAGTTCCTGCAGTCTCCTATCACTGATGGCTTCAGCCTACAGTCTTACATTTATCTTCCTCTTGGCTGATCTCCAACACACAGAAACCCCCAAAATCTAAACAGAGTCTATTTAAGATACACAGAACTGAATGTGAACCCTCAGCCTCATGGGAAGACACATGATGTCTCATCTCCAGGCGTCCACACAGCTATCAGACAAAGACCATAACAACGCCGAGCTTCCAGCAGTCTGCAGGAATCCAGGCCATAAACGTAGAGTTGTAAACAGGTTTTACCGTTGGGTTGAATTTTAATGGAATCTGTTTTACAGGATGAAGATGGCACTCAAAGAGCAAATAATTCTAAATAATTGCTGCTGACATGAGTATGTAATGAGTGGTCATAAACTGAATAAAAAACCTTTTTCCTTATTAATATTTTGGAAACCTCGGCTTTTCTGCATCTCCTTTATGGCTGGTCCAAAAAAACTGAGGACTGCAACATTTTATGGATATTTAAATGAAGAACAAGAAGGTGTGCAGGCAGACTTGTGCAGGACCTGCTGCCGGACCTTCCCAGTGTAGTCAGCATTAATTATCCATGTTGGATCACGCCCTGCACAAACACAGTCCTGCACACATCATATATTTGCTTAAATCTCGCCCTGTTCTCAAAGCCTAATTATGTCTCATTCAGAATTCCTCAGTCAGAAGTCATGACTCCTCACATCCTCTTCTAAAAGATTGATATCAAGAATGTGAATGGTACGGCCTGGTTGGTAGTGGACAACACGGCAAACCGTTGGCAGCTGGCTGGATGCTGGGAGTTGCTGTGGCTTGAGGTTTGCTCCAGGAAATGCTTTTCCCTTAATCCCTGCAGCACATTCAAGCACTTCTGGGAGAATATTGTGATCCACAGGATCAAATGCACCACTGAGCTCTAAATAAATATATAAATATCAAAAGTGCAAAGTTGTTTAAAGGGGATATGTCATGCAAAATCAACTTTAGCCTTTAAATACATGCTGTTGTGTACTTGAAGTCTCAGAGAGCAGAACAGCTGAATGTAGTCAAGAGCTGTGGAGATATCTCTATGTCCCGGTTTTTGATTATGTTTTTTGAACAATCACATCACAATATTTGCTGCAAAGCTGCTAAATTAAGTCATGGAATTCCAGCTCACCAGTCTCATGAATCTGCCTTTTTATTTCTCGGAGCCATTTCGTAGTCCAAGCTGAAGGGTGACGAAGCTACACGTGGGTCAGTGAAGCCGTTTGGTCCTCCAGCAGACTGCAAAAATGGCCGAACAGGGTGGAGCTGAATGTTCTGCCGCCTGGAGGGGGCGGGGTCTGAAGTTCCTCCTTTAGATTTAAAGAGACAGCACCAAAACAAGTTTTTCTCGGACACGCCTCAGAACAGGGATAAAAGGGGGCTGTGGGGCAACATTGGTCAGGAATTCAGACCAAAGCACTTTTTATAGACCACAATTGAAGGATTCCAATGTGAAAAGGAAGAAGTTAAAGGAATTTAACTCAACTTATTCTCAAATGTCTGAATAGTTGAATGTAATAATACTTTCTTGACCAAGAGAGATAGCCAATTATTTCAACGATTTATTTACCGATAAAGTGGCTAAATCAAGACTAGACGTATCCACACACAATGTGCAAAATAACAACATTAACCAACTGGTGAAGGATAAAAATGTTTTTCAGTTGAAGAAATAAAGCAAGTAGAAGTGCAACTGCATTCCAGAGAGATTAATAAACCTGGGGCCATAGATTAATTAGATGTGGTCATTTCCCTACAGCACGGAAAATTACAAAAGTTGTTCCAATTAAGAAGAATACAGCAGATTCTTAGCAGCACAAACTTTCAACGCAGATGACATGATTGTTTACATTTCATTGATAAAAATAATAGTTTAAGCTGTTCTATTGGACTTTAGTTCTGCTTTAAATCACGACTTACTGTTAGAAAAACTTAGGCGTTTTAAATTCTCATTGCATGCTGTAGGGCGGTCAGGTCCGCTGAGACACCTGTTTCTAGACCCTGTTTCTAGAATCTTGAACAATAATCTTAAATCTGCCATAAATTGGTGCATACCAATAAATTAATTTTAAATATATCTAAAACATGGATGAATGGATGTATTTGGATCAAATTGGAAATTAAAAACTCAGCCAATACTAGATGTGTCTTCAGATGGTACACCTGTCAGGTGTACCATCAGGTAGAGGAAGTCCGTCTGTGGGAGTCAGAGCAGACGGGAGTGGTCAAAGCACTGTTACAACGATGGGAAGACATCCAGCTGTTATAAGAAATTATATTCCTTTAAAACTGATCCCTGAAATGATTAACACCCCATGGTGTGGTTCTATGCTCCAAAATAATGCAGCGCGTCTCGTTCTGAACTGTTCTCAGTGATTTAACATGTCTAGCTTCTCTGTATATTTAATAAATATTGTAGCATCTAAAATACCAAATGTTTTCTATAATCAACTCTTATTTAGCTGTTTAACTAAACAATTTTAACACCAGGCATGCTTTATATGCCTGTTTTATTTTCGCTTCATGAAATAATGATGCTGGACATCTTCAGGGGAATAAAACATGGATCTCCCTTCATTCATCTTTCTTAAATAAAACAAATACTACAGCTTTTAAAAGAGCCCTGTTGGATTATTATTTTTGTATAAAGTGTTAAGAATAACAGGTTTTTATGATGTGGGCCCCAGGAAGAGTAGCTTTTGTCACGGTAACAGCTAACGGGGATCCTAATGAACAAAAACAAAAAAATAATCTCATATAGAAAATCCTAAGTAACACTGAGCCACCCATCCATCCATCTGTCCACTCAGCACACCCCTAGAATATCTGCTACATACTGCACATTTCTGTATTCAATAAATTAGAATATTATGGAAAGTTCATTATTTTGGTAGCTCAAGGAAAAGACATTCTATAGATTAACACAGACTTATATTGTTTTAAAGCCTTTTTCCTATTAGTCATGTTTTTTTCCACCTCCACCTAATAAAAACACAGCATTTAAGATTAGAATATAGCTTTTTAATTCCTAATAAATGTGTTTTCCAGTTTAAAGGTTCTCGTTGAACAGGTCTACTGTGACTGACTGGAAGCAGCTTGTTTTTTAGCAGAATCTCACTAAATGGCGTCAGAAGTCTGCTTTCATCACTAATCCGTGCTAATGCTCCAGTTACTTACTCTTTAAATTATTGCACGGTTTCCTTATCTCACTTCAAAGTGCAGGAAGGCTTCAGGCTGGAGAGCAGAACTCAGAGGTTCTTTCTGAGCTGCGTTTTGGGTTTTTACAGCACCAGCGGTTTTATGGGATTTCCCCGTTTTAAAGACTTGGAAGCTTTGGCTGGAAAAATAACAGCAGTGAAACACATCTGGCCATTAATGCATTTTTTAAAGCAAAATCTGTTTGGAACAAAAGACAAAGAGCGTATAGAGAAAAGTTGAGGACTTCCTGTGTGTTCGTGGAAAAAAAACTACTTTGTGTGACAGTGAACTTATATAATAGTTTAGCTCCTGAGTGTGAAATAAAAAAGCTCAGTTTGACTGTTTCAACCAACTTTTCTTTTCTATCATAAAACATCAGACATTTCTGCTCGAGCCCAGAGAGGAAAAGACGCCCAACAACGGTTCAAGGTTTCTGCTGCTCACTCGGTGTGGACCGGACCGCCCCAGAACCCACCAGAAGAAGCTGGGATCCAGGAAATCACTCCTTCATATTCATGTTATTTCAGCTTTTAACTCTGGTCCTGTTTACTCAACCTTTCTGATGAAAATGGAAAAGTTTGGTTGTGTTGGTGCCGTTCATTCAGAAATGTCCCGCTCTCTGTTGCCATGAGCAACAGGAAAATCTGAATTTCTCTTACAGGGAAGAAGAAATGTGACTCATAAAGTCTTTTTCTATTTATAATGTCAGGGTTGTTGCTTTCCTTTTAAGGTTTCGTTTTATGAGTTGGTAATAACTCTGAACGAATGTAAAGTAATGTTTAAATTACTCATTAAATTAAAATAAATCTTATTTATATAGAGCCAGTTCATGATACACATCACATCATCAAGACTCTTTCCAAAGTCAGCTTCCATCAGATCCTCCAGGTTGGTGAGAAAGTTTCCTCTCTAAGGAAACCCAGCAGGTTGCATCAAGTCTCTCCAAGCAGCATTCACTCCTCCTGAAAGAGCGTAGAGCCACAGTGGACAGTCGTCTGCATTGTTGATGGCTTTGCAGCAATCCCTCATACTGAGCATGCATGAAGCGACAGTGGAGAGGAAAACTCCCCTTTAACAGGGAGGAGAACCTCCAGCAGAACCAGAACCAGGCTCAGTGTGAACGCTCATCTGCCTCCACCCACTGGGGCTTAGAGAAGACAGAGCAGAGACACAGAAAGCTCAGAAGCTCACATTGACCCAGGAGTACTTTCTATGATAGAGAAGACAGAGCAGAGACACAGAAAGCACAGAAGCTCACATTGACCCAGGAGTACTTTCTATGTTAGAGAAGACAGAGCAGAGACACAGAAAGCACAGAAGCTCACATTGACCCAGGAGTACTTTCTATGTTAGAGAAGACAGAGCAGAGACACAGAAAGCACAGAAGCTCACATTGACCCAGGAGTACTTTCTATGGTAGAGAAGACAGAGCAGAGACACAGAAAGCTCAGAAGCTCACATTGACCCAGGAGTACTTTCTATGTTAGAGAAGACAGAGCAGAGACACAGAAAGCACAGAAGCTCACATTGACCCAGGAGCACTTTCTAATGCACACTTTTTAAAAGTTAACGTTATAAATCTCTGCAGAACATAAAACTGAAAGTGTTCCTTGGCGTAATGACAGGACGGACACAAACACGTTTGAGCACCGCAGTTAGAAATATCGTTTTAACAAAGAAGGGTCCTTGAAGTCACCCTAAAGTGGCTCCTAATTGCAGAGCAATGCCAGGCATGGCCTCTGGGGGCAGCACTGTTGCCTCTCAGCTGCTCCCCCTGTGAGAACCTCCAGCAGAACCGAGAAGGTTAAAGATCAACTCCATCCATCTGGGCCGCTGCAACATGAGCCCTCGTTCATCAGAACCCCTTCGTGTCGTGAGTCACGTTTGGCTCCAAACTTCCTCCAGTTGTGAGCAGCTGCTCCAGAATCTCTGCAGCCGTGCTTCACCAAACAGACGTTAGCAGAACGACAAGGAGCTTCAACATGTGTCACATGACAGATTTGCATAACTATCAGCTTGTCGTCGCCCAGGTCCTGTAATCTCATTTCCTGCCTCCTCTGCGTTAAGCCGTGTCGGCTCTGAATGCAGCAGGGAGAGCAGGACTGTTTGCCTGATGAGCAGAAATGATTCACAGATGTGAAACACGCTTACTCCTTTAAACCAAATCATGGAAATTATAAGTTGTCAGGGTAAACACTACCCATAGAGCAGGATGGAAAAGTCAATGGTTGCAGTGAGTCAGCTCATAAACATCTGCAACTGTGAAGGGTTTTGTCTGCAGAGCTGCAGAGCTGCAGAGCTGAAGCAGACACAGTCCAAACCTTCACCTGCTATCTATCTGCTTAGAAATTCACATTTGCACACATTTTGGTCTTTATTGTTGCATTTGAGGGTTTTAATGAAGCTCCACGTTTTGGTCACCTACTTCCTGCTCCGCTTCCTGTTTTACTCTGTTGTTCTGATTTTTTTATTCATTTTGGTTTTGCTATGATTTTGCTTGGAAGGTGAAATTGCTTAATTGCATGTTTGAAAAGTCAGCTGGAAAGGTTCCTGAAGTTGAAAATCTGATTCAGCTCCTTTCCAACTACATGCTCACAATCCAAAATGGCTTCCTCTGACTTAAGACCCAGGAAAAGTTAAATTAATAAACCTTTTCTGTGCTTTTGATGCTGGGAATAAACATGTTCTTTAGGTTTTTACACAGATCACGCCTTGCATCAACATCTGTCCTGAGAGATCCGACTGAATTTGCAAAACTGTTAAAAGAGACGTGAATAAAACAGTTGAGAACCTTTTTTATCTGAAACATGTTCTGGGTCACTTTTAATCGGCATCTGGATGGAAACTTTCCTGGGACGCAGGGTCTCATCCCAACAAGATATTCCCCTAAAAAAAACTCCAAACATAGTCGCCGAGGAAGCAGCCTGATGAAATTACATCATCTGGCTCCTTTTGATGCAGAGAAGCAGTCACCCTCTCTTGGATAACAAAGCTCCATATTTCTGGGCCTGGACAACCTACAGAAGAAGTTAATATCAGGCGCTTGTATCCAGGAACTCAAGAACCAATAACCCCTAACTCCTCCTCCAAAGACTGAGGCTGACCTGGAGGAAGCAGCTTTTTCAGGCTGAGAACAGATGCTTCATGCGTGGCAGAAAGGAAAACATTAAGCACTAACGAGGCTAATCCTTTGTGACCGCTCTGCGACAGGAACAGGAGCTTTAGCGGTACTTTGTCCACGTTAAAGGTGATCGGAGCAGCTGATGGCTGCAAGTCTCAGGATCTTTCACTGATTAAAGTCTTTAGTGTCTGTCGGCTGAAACTGAGAGGACATCCTCAGATAATATCACTGTCAGAGGCAACAGCCTCAGCTGTGAGACCATAAATAATAAAAATCATTAGATGTCATGAAGTCAGCCATTAAAACTGTGGTGGTGAAAACACAGCAGTCAGAACATCACCAATCAAAGCAAAAGCAGGAAGGTTCCTCATATTCAGACCGTGGAGCTGTGGTGAGGTTCTCAGAGGAAATTAACTTTTCTGCTTTATATAACAAAACAACTCATTGTTGTAGCCTATCAGGCTTCAGGGAAAACTTTCTTATTTAAAGGGGACAAATGTAAAAATCTAACTGTTCAGCCCTTAAAGCCTCAGTGTGAGATTTTCACACTGGAGCACCATCTAGTGGTGCGCTGATGAATTACAAACAACCTCACCATTAAGCTCGTAATAATTACTACGGAACCGTGGAGAGTCATAAACGTGACAATGTAAACATGTCCTCCATGTATTAGCTGCTGCTAATAGCTAAAAGCTACGGTCATCGTGTGAAATGCTTTTTGGTTCTGTTACTAAGTCCGCTTATTTTTAGCAACTTTGTTTTTTTCTAAAGTCGCTTGTAAATTCTGTCAGTTGCCATTTTTGGGGGCTCGTTTCTGAAAGTGCCGTCGCTGATTTGGGCTCTAAAATAAGTAACTATGTACACAGTTATAAAGAGAGCTGCTCCTGCTGCTGCAGTGCAGGCAGTGAATGCCCCCCACCCCCCACATCACACACAGAGAGAAACAACCGAGCCGTCTCTGCTGCCGAGAGGACAGCTGGACCACGTCTGTCCTGTTTCTGACATAAAGCCAAAATAAACTTCACTGTTTTATTGAATTAACTCAGCTGTCCAGCAGAAAGCTGCAGCCTCTGCATCAGGTTTAAATCCCGCTCCCTCATGAATTATCTCCACCTGGTAATAATAGCTGAGCTGATATAGACTCTCATTTTCTCTGGTTATTACTACTTTTTCTTTCCTTGGTTACTTTCTCTTCTCGCTGGGCAGAGAGTACGGATGGTCCTCCATTTCAACAGAAAACAGCAAATAGATGATCTACGGTCGTCTTTGCTTGTTTATATTCCTCCTTCACCGACAGAAGGTCTTCATATAGAAAACAGATGAGGAAACATGTAAGACTGACAAGTTTGTCCACTTTCTGCTGCTGTAGTCAGAAATAGTGACGCAACATGGCGCCTCCTAGTGGTGCACCACCACCTATGTATTTATAAACTACTAATTCATGAGAACGCTTTCATTTTTGATGTGATGTTATTAGACTTTGCCAGAATATGTATTTATAAAAGCAATACTTCATTTTCGCTAATTAAAAGCCAAATTAGGTACACGCTGTCCCTTTAATCAGAATCCAATTTAATTCAATACATTTTTATTTACACAGCGCCAGTTCACATCTCAAGGCGCTTTACAAAGTCAGTCTGATCTAATCACAGAGACAGAGGGCGTCCTGATCAGATGTTCAAACCACCTCAACAGTCTCCCTTCGATGCAGAGAAGCAGCGGCTCTACTTTGAGCTCCTCAGTATACCAGAGCTCCTCCCTTTATCTCTGAGCCTGGCCCCCCTCCACAGGAAGCTCATTATGGCCGCTTGTTTCCAGGATCTCGTTCCTTCGTCTTGATCCAGACCTCAGAACCGCAGGTGAGGGTCAGAACGTAGACGGACCGGTAAATCCAGGGCTTTGCTTCATGGCTGAGCGCTTTCCTCACCACAACAGACCGGAGCAGACCCGGTTTTGTGCTGAGAATGCAGATGCAGCTCTTGCTTTGGGCTTACAAGCCGCCCAGATACCCCACACTCCCACAACACCCCCCCCCCCCCCCCCCCCCCACAAAAGACCTCAGAGAACACAGATGTAATCCTTCTCCAGATCCACAGAACACATGTGGACTGGAGAAGCACACCCCCATCATCCCCTCAGCCCCCCCCCAAAAAACTAGATGTTTTTATATTTAAAATCTCTCAATATGACACGTTGCCAAGGTAACCAGCATCAACTGCCTTACCTTTAGCGGCTAACGTTAGCGGCTAACTTTAGCGCCAACGCCATAATTTAGGCTTTGACTACAACTTCTTATAGGTGTCCTAGAACGCTTTTTAAAGGACACCCTGCAGCCAATCAGAATCCAGTATTCACGCAGACCGCGGTTTAACTGGCACCAAAACGAGTCGCTCTCAGAAGCAGCTCTGAGCAGAAGCAAAAGAGGGAATGTGGGGGTAAATTAATGAGGAATTCAGACCAAAGCGTTGCCGTTCCCCTTTATATAGACCACAACTGAAGGACTTAAATGTGAAAAGGAACGCATGATCCAAACCCTAACTAATCCTTTAACTGTTTTCCACCTGCCCAACAAATAGCATCAACACAGGAGTACGTGTGTTGGTCCCGTCTGCAGTGGTGCACGATGTGGTACGTAGGTTTTAGCTGCTTCAGTCTTAGTTACAGTCAGGTTTAGATTGATAGCAGGAAGAATGGATCATATGGAGCAGGAGTCTGGTTTCTGCCTTCATGGAGAAATATCGACTCTATTCTGCAGAAAGACGGTTCTGCCTGGTGGTTTACGGCACGGTTTCATTCTCAGAAGTTCGAGGCGGTCCGGGTGAGAAAGCGTCCTGGAGAAGGTTGCTGCCTTTTTGAAGTTGCTGCCTTCTCAGTGAATCTCCAAGGCTTGCTGCTGGTTGATATGAGTTCTGGATTCAGCAGCGGCTCCATCTCAGTCCCGTGTTAAAATGAATCTGTGGTCAACATGCATGGGTTGCCACGGCTCCCCTCTGGTGGATGCAGCCGTCAGCTATAGAAAACATTCAGCAATCAATGGCGGCCATTGTCCAGGACCGCTGGTGAGTCAGAATCAAAGGCGGGGTGGGGGTGGGTGGTGTTGGGTGGGGGTTCTGTGGCTGCGCTTGGCAGAACCAGAGGGAGATGTGATGCACCAAGAACTGGAGAGACATTCAGTCTCTGGCTCTTCTCCTGGCTGAACAGGAGCCAGAAAATAGCTTTTATGGTGAATGTTGGTAAAAACCCGGAGAGGCTGTATGGACATAAAACCTTCTATGATATCGTTTCCAGGGTTCCCTGAAAGAACAACAAGCCCTCCTCTATGTCTCATTGTCATTTACCAACAGAATAACCTGGTTCTGCGTGTTCTGCGCTCAGTGAGGTGGAGTCGCTCATTCCAGCGTTTCCATGTAGCAGCAGCCGGTAGGCCATGGGAAGCAACCAGAGCGGAGACGCATGAGCCTCCAAACCAAAGCGGTTATGGAAATATGTGTTCACCACGTGGTTGGCCATGTTACCCAGCACTTTTCCTCTAAAGTGGCTTGTTGAAAAAATACATGTGAGCGTGTTTCAGTGAGAAATACGCTGGACTACACCGCCTGAGATTACCAGGTTTCTTTCCACAATTTACCATAATTCTGTCAGGATTTCATCCGACAGACCAACAGAAGGTCGTGCATTAAGGTGAGGAGGAAGTTGCCTCTGAATCTGAAAAGGCTGAACTGCCTGATCAGCATCCGACCTTCCGCTCTGCAGACGCCTGATCATCCAGGATGGCGGCTCAGTAACTGGGCCTCAGCATCATCTGCTGCTGCCTGGCAGCCGGAGGGGCGACGAAACGCGTCGTTACTGACTACCATCACCTGTCAGCAGCCTGGAGGCTGCATGGGGGGGGGGGGGATTAGCACTGCTGCCGTACATAGCCAAACCATAACTGTTTTCAATTCAATACAATTCAATTTCATTGATATAGCTCCAATTAACAACTCATCTCAAGGTTCTTTCCAAAGTCAGACTCCATCAGATCCTCCAGGTTGGTGAGAAAGTTTCCTCTCTAAGGAAACTCCTTCATATTCATGTTATTAATCACTCCTTCATATTCATGTTATTAATCACTCCTTCATATTCATGTTATTTTAGCTTTTAACTCTGGTCCTGTTTACTCAACCTTTCTGATGAAAATGGAAAAGTTTGGTTGTGTTGGTGCTGTTCATTCAGAAATGTCCCGCTCTCTGTTGCCGTGAGCAACAGGAAAATCTGAATTTCTCTTACAGGGAAGAAGAAATGTGACTCATAAAGTCTTTTTCTATTTATAATGTCAGGGTTGTTGCTTTCCTTTCAAGGTTTCGTTTTATGAGTTGGTAATAACTCTAAACGAATGTAAAGTTTAAATTACTCATTAAATTAAAATAAATTTTATTTCTATAGCTCAAATTCACATCAAGTCTCTTTCCAAAGTCAGCCTCCATCAGATCCTCCAGGTTGGTGAGAAAGTTTCCTCTCTAAGGAAACCCAGCAGGTTGCATCAAGTCTCTCCAAGCAGCATTCACTCCTCCTGAAAGAGCGTAGAGCCACAGTGGACAGTCGTCTGCATTGTTGATGGCTTTGCAGCAATCCCTCATACTGAGCATGCATGAAGCGACAGTGGAGAGGAAAACTCCCCTTTAACAGGGAGGAGAACCTCCAGCAGAACCAGAACCAGGCTCAGTGTGAACGCTCATCTGCCTCCACCCACTGGGGCTTAGAGAAGACAGAGCAGAGACACAGAAAGCACAGAAGCTCACATTGACCCAGGAGTACTTTCTATGGTAGAGAAGACAGAGCAGAGACACAGAAAGCTCAGAAGCTCACATTGACCCAGGAGTACTTTCTATGGTAGAGAAGACAGAGCAGAGACACAGAAAGCACAGAAGCTCACATTGACCCAGGAGTACTTTCTATGTTAGAGAAGACAGAGCAGAGACACAGAAAGCACAGAAGCTCACATTGACCCAGGAGTACTTTCTATGTTAGAGAAGACAGAGCAGAGACACAGAAAGCACAGAAGCTCACATTGACCCAGGAGTACTTTCTATGGTAGAGAAGACAGAGCAGAGACACAGAAAGCTCAGAAGCTCACATTGACCCAGGAGTACTTTCTATGGTAGAGAAGACAGAGCAGAGACACAGAAAGCTCAGAAGCTCACATTGACCCAGGAGTACTTTCTATGTTAGAGAAGACAGAGCAGAGACACAGAAAGCTCAGAAGCTCACATTGACCCAGGAGTACTTTCTATGGTAGATGGTAATAGAGGATGATCTGCCTCCACACACTGGGGCTGTCTCTCTGGGCTGTCCTCAGGTGTCTGTCCAGGTGGACTGGACACCTGTCCAGGTGGACCTGTCTCTCTGACCCAGGAGGATGCAGACAGGGCTGCTGGGTTCTTGAGCTATTTCTGTCGTTTTCACGTGTTCTGCTGCTTCCACAGTCTGGTTGCTATTAGCATGTAAGCAGTTGTGCTGTGACAGACGAGCTTTGGGCCGGTGACGTAACGTTGTTAGGGTTGGACCGAACACAACCGCAGGCGGAACAAACAGCTCTGTGTGAACTTTGATGTTTTCATCCCGCAGCGTTTGGGAGGTTATTAGCAGATCTTCTTTTTCTGTTCTGAGTTATTTGTTCCCTTCGTGACAGAACAAATGGAACGCCTTGATGTGGGCTTTGAGCGGCTGGTTTTAAATCAAACAGGACTCTAATGTCAGCTGTAGCCTGGCTGTGAACGCTTCCAGGTGAGGATCCAGGTAAGCACACAAGGAGCCGCGTCAGCGTGGACGTTCTGGTCCTTCCAGAGCGTCAGAGTCAGCCCAGATCAGGGCGAGGGAAATCAAAGGAAATGGGCTCGCTGAAGGATGATCCACAGCTGTGCTCCTCATGTGTGCAACACATTTCATTTTATAACTCCATGTGGGCCCAAAGCATTTCTTCTTTTCCATGCCGGACAGCTGCTGGGTTCATCTGCTTCCCGTTTACTTTGTTTTCCACAACTTTTCTATTTCTGACCCAGTGAATAACCTAAAAACACGCCGAGAGCTGCTTTGGTTCAATGCAGCCATCTTTGACCTAAAACCATGGAGGAAAGGTAATCACACCCCATGATTCTGCAGAACCTCTTCCAGCACCAGTAACTCTGCAGCGGTTCTGATGGACCTTAACATGTTTCTCACAGCTTTGAGGAGGAACTTTGCTCCACGCTTCTGTACAACGTCCCACCTCAGCAGTTCAGTCAGGTCAGAATCTGGACTTTGACTAGGCCACTGCAGCACCTTGAATCTTTTCCTGTCCTGTTGTGCGCTAACGAGACGAAGTATTCAAGCCAAAGACGGCGCTGCGCTTCTAAAGATTTATTGATAATGTCAGAAAACTGGTGCAGGCAGGAAAAACCTGAGCAGAACCTGACGGTGCCGGCGGCTCACAGCAGGAGGTGACTGAGGCTGACGGCTCCGTGGAGCCTCGGTCACACGGATGAAGCAGATGATGAGCAGACGGATCTGCTGCGGCTTGGAAAGGTTTGTGAAACAGTTCAGGACGAGACAAGGGAACCCAGAAGACCAGAACCTGATCGTGAACATCTACTCACTCAATAATCTGGCACCGATGCTGGAGACAACGTGGTAGAATAGGTGCTGGTACTCATACATTCTGGGGCTGGGCAGTTAGTTCTGGGCTCTGGAAAAGCCTTAAAGAGGAGAAAGCTGAATGAAATGTTTCATTTCTTCTGTGTTATGTTGGTGGACGTTTCCCTGCTGACCAAAGTCACGTCATTCATGTTCTACTGCCAATAAAATCACAAGCGTTAACTGGAAGAGAGTGAAGTCACCAGCTGTAGCTGAATGGAAAGAGAGGCTAACAGGTGATTTTCAGTAGTCTCTGCCTGTAAAAAGCTTTAGAAACCAGTTCTGACAGGAGATTAATCTGCTGTTTTCTCTTTTTATCACATGTCTTCTGTAATGTTCTCTTTGAATTGTGGAAAAAAATAGAAATATAAAAAAGCAAAAAGAAAAACCTAATCTGGCGGTGACTGATCAACAAGGAGAACGGTGCTGGTTTGCTGCTGTGGGAGGTCACAGGTGGCAGGAGGAACGGAGCATAACATGATATTAGGTCCACGGTTCTGTGTTTGGGTCCACGGTTTTCTTTATGACCCGGTTTGGACCGAGCTTCAGCTGCTGGACAGATGGACTCATATCTGACTCTTTGGTCTATGAGGAGATCGTGGTCCACTGAGTGACTGCGAGGAGCCCAGATCATCATCCCTCCTCCACCGTGGACCTTTATTTCTCATTCTGTGAAGCTGCTCACAGAGACGATGATCAGGGAGTCTGTGTCCGGTCAGCAGAACCTATCTGGGTCTGACCCTGTTAAACCCATGGAGGCAGCCTGGGTGGGTCCAGAACCCTGGTTGTGTTGGTTCTGCTCAGTAAAACACATCATGATGTTGAAGCATCAGGAGGTGGAAGCCTCCCACAGCTACATAAAAGACGTTTCTGTGCCCCCCCACCTACGTCTGTGGCGATTCCATTGTCAGTGTTTATCTGTAGCATCCTCAGAAGTGGAAACGCTGAGCTTTGAGGTATGAAATAATAAGAGAGGAAGAAAAAACAGGCTTTCAGACCACAGAGCTCCCTGCCTCCTACCAGCCAAATGCTGCGTTTGGAAAAATACATCAAACCAAGCAGAAGGCCATGAGAGACCAAACCGACTGCGAGTTCCTCTAGAAGAGCTGCAGGAGTGACTGAAAGGCTGCAGGGTTCATTCCTGAGGAGGAAGCAGGCGGTAAGAAGAGCCTTCAGCCTTAGCAACCACCTCCACACACAAAGGCAGCGTGAAAATTCCAGAAAGCTTCAGAAACATGCAGCAACACATGTTGTTCATTTGTGTAAGCGGAGGCTCGTTGCTGAGGTAATGGAGGCAGAACCGTCTCCTCAGTCCTGCATGGCAGCGGTGAGGTCATCTGCACCGTCAGCCTGATAAGAGCTGAGCTGAACCCAGAGGAGATGTTAGACATCAACAGGCCCATATTCTGGATCTCTGCAGAATCTCAACCCTGAAGCTGAAGCTTGAAGCTCTGCATGCTCCAGAAAACTGATCTCTGAGCTTCAATGTTCTCAGCTAGTCTGCAGCTGAAGCTGCAGTGATGCTGCAGAAGCTCTCCTCTGAACGTCAGCGGCTCTGGTTCAGGTTCTGATGGTGAACTGGACCGGACTCTTGGACCGCTTCACCTGGGCTGGAGATCAATGATCACATGAGAGGAAATGCTGTTAAGATCGTTTGGATCATGAATTCCCTATAAACCTCAGTGACAATCAGGAACATCCATGCATTTCCTCTGGGTGGACAACGGTCGGCCATCTTGGCCAGGTCTCCCTAAAAACAGATGGTAATCCCCAGAGACTTCCTGGTTAAATGAAGCAGAGTGAGACATAACTGTCATCAGGGACAAAGCCACCTGGAGGATACCTGCACACATGCATGCTGGGAGATGTGAACCGTTCCCAGAGGAACGTCTGTGCAGCTCAGCCAGGAACGGCTCCACTAAAAACATCTGCAGAGAAAGGTTTGTGTCCTCGCTAGCACTGGATCTCCATGTTCTCCCCCACCGGCTCCGGCTCCAGTCACCTTCCATCGTCATCTGCTAGCAGTTTAACACCTGGATGCACATTTCTGCAGCATCTGTGGATCTGTCATTGTTCTGGCATCTGAAACAACTCTGTGGCTCCTGGCGTGACTACAGATCAACAATGTTAGAATGTGTCTCTTCAACACATTGTTTTTTCTGCTTTTCTGTCCAGATGCTCCTTTATGGGTGTGCAGGGATCAAAATGTGCTTCGTGTTGTTCTTTAGCTTTGGGACTCTTAGAGGGAAACATTTGAGGGGAACGTGTGGGAAGACACAGTCAGAGAAGGAAGCTACGGAAAAACATTCACATTTTACTTCCTCACATTTTTAGATCATCTAATAATTTTTTCACCAAACAAGAATAAAAGAGCAAAATACTGTCTTGATCTGATGATTTTGGTGGTGACTGAGGGCGTCAGCAACCTGCAGACAGAGCAGAACAAAGCATCAGGAGCTCCACCATGAGAGCCACAGTGAGTCTGCAGAGCACCAGTCTGAGATGGGACCCATAGGGGCCAGGGGGGCAAAGGGGGCCCATAGGGGACAGGGGGCCCATAGGAGCCCATAGGAGCCCATAGGAGCCCATAGGAGCCCATAGGGTCCCAGGACAGCTCATCTTAGCCTCAAGTATCTGTTGTCTCTGAGTTTTCTGAAGAAGAGGTCCATGACATCATGCCTGAGTCATGAGTTTCCATCTCTGGGTTCTCCAATAAGCCCTTCTGTCTCTAAATCCTTCTCAGATGATGATCAGCATTCACTCCTGAAAGAGCGTAGAGCCACAGTGGACAGTCGTCTGCATTGTTGATGGCTTTGCAGCAATCCCTCATACTGAGCATGCATGAAGCGACAGTGGAGAGGAAAACTCCCCTTTAACAGGGAGGAGAACCTCCAGCAGAACCAGAACCAGGCTCAGTGTGAACGCTCATCTGCCTCCACCCACTGGGGCTTAGAGAAGACAGAGCAGAGACACAGAAAGCTCAGAAGCTCACATTGACCCAGGAGTACTTTCTATGTTAGAGAAGACAGAGCAGAGACACAGAAAGCACAGAAGCTCACATTGACCCAGGAGTACTTTCTATGGTAGAGAAGACAGAGCAGAGACACAGAAAGCTCAGAAGCTCACATTGACCCAGGAGTACTTTCTATGGTAGATGGTAATAGAGGATGATCTGCCTCCCCTGATGATGTCACAGCTAACAGAACACCAGACCAGGTGTACCTTCTATGAAGAGAAAAATGACAGAGAACAAAAAGTTAAAAGCTGAAATAACAACAGTCATTTCAATGCAAAACTGGAGAACAGACTGTGAACTGTACTGTGGAGGCAGATGAGCGTTCACACTGAGCCTGGTTCTGGTTCTGCTGATGGAGTCTGACTTTGGAAAGAGCCTTGAGATGCCGTGTATCATACTTTAGGTGTTTGACTTCTATTCTGAGCATTCTGACTGGTTAACAGTGGGCTGAAGACCTCAACCTTTTATCCGCGGGCTGAGAAGAGGAAGTTACAGTTTGGTGAAATAAAATGTAAAAATCTGCTGAAGGTCAAATGTTTTATTCAGACTGGAAAAGGAAATTATGAGTCAGCATTTCAGTTTCACTTTTGTATTCAGGCTGCAGCTCTTATACTAAGTTTCATATTCTGCCTGATTCCCCAGCTGTGGGTCCAGATGTGAGCAGAACTTCAGGAAATTAAGAATTTCTGGACCACCAGGAGCACGAGAAAGTCCCCTCAAGTTTTATCTCCGCAGACCCACACACCTTCATCCTGCTCCTCTTCGTCTGATCAGCGCCTCTCAGAGACGACTGCGTGGTTCTTACGCTGATTAAAAGCGTTATTTAGGGACTTGGACCGGGCGGTACCAGCGATCCACTCAGTGTCTCCACTCAGTGTTTTCATCCACTCGCCTCAGACACAAACATCATCTTCATTGCTTTTTAAGAACAAAAGTGTAAAAATGAGAATATTCTGGGTTTCCTCTGACCCACATGAGGTCAGAACTATACATACAGGCCCACGCCTCCTTTCACATCCGGCTAACTGTGCAGCTGCACCTCAGCCACTTTCTGCCTCCACCAATGAGCCGCTGGCATAATCTGGGGTTAGTTTAACTTTTTTACCTGTTCTCTCTTATTTAACTGAGGAGGTTTTCTGGCTCAGATCGGACTTTTAAAGGCAGTCAGAGCTTTGGAAGAACCATTCCAGAACCGGTTTGGGTCCTGTGAGGATTTCACCCATCCACATGTAGGTGGTGCTTTGAGCTGAAGTTAAAGAGTTTGGAGGCAGTCCACCAACACAGGTAGCACTGGCAGCCCCCAGCATGATGCTGCCACCACCGTGTTAGACTGCTGGTTCAACGCTCTCAGACATGTTTAGTGTCATCATGGCTGAACGGATCAGTCGTCACCTCGTCTGACCATCCAGTGTTCTAAGATCTGGAATGACCTCAGCCATAAGAGCAGTTTGAGAGTCATGCTGGAGAGCCATTTAAAAACCCTTTAATTACCCTGATTACTGGCAGAGGGTACCCAGAGAGAAGCAGCCATGCAGAAGGAAACTGGAGGATCGATGATTAAACCTGCAGCCCAGCTGGGTTCAACCTGCACTAACATTTCTCTCTTTTACAGCCACTGCAGCTGCAAGTTGTATAAATCATCAGCATAAAACAGATAATTAATCCTGATTAATGTGACCAGAGCATGGCTGTGATGATGGACCCGTCTGACCAAAGCTTGAATGTTTATCATTTAGCTGAAACTGTCAGGAACAGATGGACCCAGTTATTCAGCCAGATAAATGAAAAGGCTTTAATAAAGCTCAAAAATAGAACAGACAGGGATAAGCAGGCTATGTGGTCACATAACAGTCCAGGGTCGATACACAGACCAAAACAGGAATACAGACAGGGAACAGGCTGGCTCAGATAATCAAAAGGCAGAATCAGGTCGACAAAACGAGTAAGCAGTCAGACAGGGCAGGAAAAACAGGTTCAGGGATCAGGCTGGCTCAGATTGGGTCAATATTCACAGGACTATGAGAAAAAAACGCTGGATAAGACTCACCAAGAGGCTCGAATTGATCTGGCAGACTGCAGGAGGCAGAGGCAGGTACAGGTAGGGGAGTGAGCAGGTGAATGGAGGGAAACTAATTACCAGAATGGGTGGAGCTAATCAGGAGACAGGAAGTGGCTGGAAGTAAAACTGAAGCTGATTGGATGGTGACAGAAGTGATGGAGCAGGCCAGAAGAACTGATAACATAAAAGACAAAATCAAACCACAATAAAAACCCAAACTATTCCATAAACCCAAACTAATACAGAACACAAGCTATAACCAAACAAGAAAGAACTCAAAGCAGAAACGGACCTTAAGGCAGGAGAGTGAACAAATTAAATCAAATAACAAACATAAATCATAACAAAACCCAAATCCTGACAGAAAATGTGAATATTTTAGTTTTCTTTAACTCTTCCAGCATTTCATGATGACTTCAGTCGATGGTAGAAATGTTTGTAACTTAAAATCAAACAGTTGCTTTGAAGACGTTGGGTGGTTCTGAACTAATTAAAGGCAGCAGACAAACTGGACTCAACAGAACCGTGTTCCAGTCGTCTGGAATAAAAACCACAGGAAGTATTTTTCTGTCATAATTAAAACTTTGTGTCCCCCTCGTGAGAACGATGAAAAAGTTCATGTGATCCGGCTCACAGGAAGAAAGCAGCGCCTCACCTCAGCAGCTGCTTTGGATTTCATCTCCCTGCAGACCTCTGCTGGACTTTTGAACCCAACAGAACCTGGACCTCTAAGCCGGGCCGCAGAACCTAGACCTCCATTTTCTCTCTGCTATCAGACTGACGTCTTTCTGGAAAGGACTGAATTATTTCAGCTGAATTTGATGCTCAGTTTAAAGCGTTTTAGGAGTTTAAGTCTGCGGATGTTTTGATGCTGTTTCAGGCTCAGAACGGCCGGATCTGCTGTAAATCTCTTTGCTGAGGCCCGGTTCACCAAACCAAGATCACATGTTGAGACGGCAGGTCTGGTTTCCCCAAAACAGCCCCAGGTCACGGTGACTGGTTCTGGCTGGTTCTGGTAAGTTAGCCGGGTCAGAACCGGGTTCAGTCAGTGTCTGATGGACTTTCTACCGTTTTTACTTTCTGCTGATGCCAAACGTTAAAGTTCTGATCCAGTCAAGGTATAAAAGTTCCGACACCACGTTTATTTCTCCTCACAGCCTGGAGGACCCAGTGAAGGAAGATGTTTCAGACACGGAGGAACATTTTCAGTCCTGATTGGTCCAGACATAAAACACAGCAGGCCTTATTTCTACAGACCTCTGAACATCCAACACCTGACAGAACCGGGCCACATGTTGAGAAATGTGCTGAACGTTGAACCTTTCTGTGAGCACTAATGATTTTTTTCATTAGGAATGGTGCAGACGAGGCGGTCCGTGGTTCTCTGATCCGTTTATTTGCTTTCTCTGAGCAGAAACAGTGAGTGGGTGGACTCCACGCAGATTTTCCTGCAGGCAGCTGGTGAGCAGCTTGTTCCTAATGTCTTCCCGGCTTTGGGATGAATTCTCCAGTTATGTGGAGCAGAGCAAACACTGAGTCTGTGTTGGTGTTTCAGAGGGATTTGCCTTTCATAATTTCCACATCGTGGTGGAAGCCAGAAAAGTCAGAAAAGCCAGAAAAGTCAGAAAAGTCAGAAAAGTCAGAGCCAGGCCCAAAACATCCTCTGCTGCTCTACTATCACTATCAGGTTCAATCAGAGATTTGGTGACAATATAACGTCGTTTTTACTCTGAAGGTTTTTAACGTTTGATGCATCCAGACAAATCTAGTCATCTGAGCTACGGAGAGAGAACGATGGAAACTCTTTTTATTTCCTGTGAATAAAACATTAATGTCTGCAAACATAAACATCAGTCATGTGATGTCCAAAGATTTTGTCTCATCCTCAGGGTTGTGTGCGTGTGTTCATGTACTTCCAGCTGGGCGACATTTTTACTCATTTTACTAGTAAAGTGAGGACTTTGATGTAAAGTTAGGAGCTTTTTGTGGTCCTCAGTTATTTCTGGGCTAGTGGTTAGCTTTAGCACTAAGATGTTAATTAGGGTTCAGGGTTAGCCATTAGGGTCAGTGATAAAGGAGGTTCTGCAGGTGGAGACCACAGACCACGTCTCAGTTGCTTTCTGCCTGATGTTTTGGTCTCTTCTGAACGCTGGTGGTGCTTTCTCTCTCTGGCAGCAGGAGGCGGAGTCTAACCCTCACAGGTGGCTCAGGTGGTGCAGCTCATCCAGGATGGAGCATCAATGCCAGCTGAGACAGGAAGGTTTGCTGTCTGTCAGCGTAGAGTCCAGAGCATGGACTCTGCCCCATGGGCTAGAGCATGGCCCATGGGACATTTCTTTGGGGGCCTGCAGCCTCCATGTGTCTCCAGAGGTATTCTGACTGCCATCAGGGACAGAGAGGAGATCTTTAGATCCACTGAGACCACCTGGTGCTGCTGGTCCTGGTTCCTCCTAATGTAGACATGATGGACCTCATGTGGCTGGAGGGAGTCAGCAGCTTCTGCCAGACGAAGGCATTCATGCTAATAAATTTGATTTTCATCGATACTTTTTGTTTGATTTTGTTGTCAGCACATTGAACTATGTAAAGAATAAAGTATGAAGAAGAATATTTCATTCATTCACATCAAGGATGTGTGATGTTAGTGTTCCTTTTATATATATATATATATATATATATATATATATATATATATATATATATATATATATATATATATATATATTTGTGGAGCCCACATGGTGGTCCTGATGTGGACACGAAGCAAAGCATCTTAGACACGTTTTACTGGCAGCTTGTCACCAATACAGTCTGTTCCTGTATTCCAGCTCCAGCATGAAGCTGAGCTGTTAGCTGAAGAACAGCTTCATGCTTTAAGTTTAGCACCGTTTCATTCCTCTCAGGTCCAGCGGCCTGACACATGTTTCTCTGAAGCGGTTCTGGCAGTGGACTGGGACTGCTGGGAATCTGAAAGAAAAGCTCCAGAGACTATAAACCAGGAGAGAACGAGGCCTGATGTATAAAAGATGAAGTAACGTTTTAATTTCTCATGCAGATAAATAAGCTTTAAACCACAGACTAACTGGGCTTTCCTCACGGTTCTGCTTTCTGGGCCATTTCTTCACTGTTCTGGCCGCTCGGTCCAGCTGATTATCAACCGTCCAACTTTCTGCTCCCCGCTTTGGAGCGTGTTGCCTAGCAACGGCATAACAGTGCAGCGCTGTGCAGGAAGTACGGCGAGATGAGTAATGGGCCTGAGACTGCAGAACATGAACCGGGCCACTGTTCTAAACACTTCCATATGCTGCAGACGGTAGAATCAACACGCTGAGACCCGAGCGGGTCGGCGTTCTCCTGACCTCTGGGAACAAAACGCTCCCTGACAGGAAAAGATGGCGGCTGTGTTTGGGTTGCACCGGGACCGTCCTAACGGTCTGACAGTAAGTGGTGCTGAGAGGGCTTTCCTGTTGACATCCAGAACCTGGTGCGGCCCGGTGTCTGAGCCGTGAACAGCCTGAAGCTAACAGCCACGATGTATACAGGCCGACATAAACATTAACATGGCAGAGTCATCCATTAAACAGCAGAAAGCCTTTAACTCAACTCTCATGTAAAGATGTTAGATTTATTATTTGGTAATGTTGAAGCTGATCCTTTTCCCTGAAATAACAATAATAAAACATCTGCTGGTTGGTCTGAACATCAGCAGCTAGTTTCATTTGTTCTGCTGCTTTCCGTCTCCAAACTGCAGCCGGCCGCCGTGTTTTCTGGCTCGCTTCCATGTTTCCTTTCATGTCTTTGGAGGAATGTTGGAGAATCGGGCCAAAAGTTAAACTGCTCCAACAGCATGTCATAAAACCTGGTTCTGACCCGCTGGAGCTGTTTTCTCCTGCTCCGTTCCCAATTATCAGCCGTTTGCTGCAGGAAGACCAGCTTCAGAGCTTCAGCTGCCGTCGTCTGCTTTCTGCACCGTTTGACTCATTTCTGTTTCACGTTCTTCTACATTAGCTTATGAAAAGTATTTTTATAAAACCTTACAGATTTTGTCACGTTAAAACAAACGTTTACGTATTTTATTGGCGTTTCAGGGGCCGTCTGACACAGAGGAGAGAAAATCATTCTGGATTCATCTTCATCCTGGTTACTCTGACATAAAATCAGACCATGGACTAACAGGCAGGACCAGGAGAGCATTGATCAGAGGACTGAGTACTAATGAGTCCTGCACCAGAATCCCAGTAAAACTCACAGAAAGTAAAACCAATCCAACCTCAACTGGACCAGAATGATTCCACGGTGTCATCATTTATGAAATACAGACGAAGCTAAAATGGAAAAGCTGCAGCTGAGGGTCCAACCACAGCATCAGGCTGAGGTCTGGACTTTGACTAGACCATTGCAGCACCGTGGTTCTTTTCTTTCTCAGCCATCCTGATGTGCATCAGCTGCTGTTTGGGGACCACGGTTCTGCTGGGGACCCGGTTCTGCTGGAGATGATGGTCCCCTCAATGACCTGAGGAAGCCAAATCGGATCCTATCACCATGCCTCCATGATGTTGGTGCTGATCTGCTGGGTCCAGTGTTCTCCGTGGTTCTGTACGTTACGGTCCGACATCTCTGCTTTGTCCCAGAATGCTCGTGGTTTACTTTGTTTACGGTGCTTTAGCTATGAAGCACGTTCCTCCCTGGTTCTCCAGGTTGATGCATGGAGGGATTTTTCAGGTGAAGCTGCATAAGCAGCCTGTTCCTCGGCGCCTGCAGGTTTAAAACTCCTCATGAAGCACAGATGCCGTTTCTCCTGATGCAACACTTTGATAAGACGCTGCCAAGCAGCTCATTCTTCGTAGCCTTCCCCATCAGCTCCCTGCTGCTTCTGTTGGGAACATTCCTTCTGCAGACGGTGGGACGTTATCAGCTCCATTTTCCTGACTTCCTGTCATCCTGGTTTAAGTTTCCATGATTTCTGTAAGTCAGGTTTCCCAGCTTGCAGAGCAGAGAGGGAAATAAAGGAAAGGTCAGCAGAAAAGCCCTCTGTGGATGTGTGACGTCACCCTGCGCTGCTCAGATCCTCACCAAACAGGGAGATGTGTCTGGGTTTCATTTCACCCCCCCGCTCTGCTTTTTTCTCTCCTTTCTTCAGAGAAAGTGGGAGGAGAGGAGAGAAGTTTGGAAGTTTGTCCCATCCCAGCCGTGGACTCTGCACCACACCTCCTCTGGTTGGAGAGCAGGACGGTGCTCGTCTCCTTCTGTCCCCTCGCTGCAGACCCCTCTGTCTCTGCGTCTCCGCTCACTTTCCTTATCACTGCTCTCTTCGGCCTCCTTCCCTGGGGAGCGCCGAGTCAAGCCAGCGAGAAGCTTTTTCCTGGACGATAATGATCAAAAGTCACTTTTCATAGCTCGTTATCTTTTATCTTCAAGAAGAAAGTCAGCGGAGTGCATCTGCTTCAGCTCAGGGTAAGTCTGGTGCTGATGTGTGCAGAGAGGCGCGTGTTGCGTTCAGGTGACCTGAGAATGAAGCGCATGTTGTGGAAACGGTGAAGTTTCAGCTCCTAACATGGGAACGCTGACGGCTGTGATAATTACAGCTCTGTGCAGAGTTTTTGGCTTTTACCTCGTAAAATATACGACAGCGTGCGTTTAGCACTCAGACTGAAAGCTATGATTAAGCGGTGAGAGCACTTCAAGGGCAAGAGGTGAAGAAGAAGGTTCCAGCCGGAGATGGGCGTGTGTCTATTCACGTCCTGAAAAGCTGTTTGTGATTTTAACTCAGATTTAATTATGGACAGCAGAATGAGCGGCTAGAGAAGCTGCAGAGATGCTTTATCATCTACATTAAACTGTTATGTGACATTTGGGTTCATCTTAAAAGCGTTTCCTCTGCAGAAATGCACCTTGGTGCCATTATTGCATGTGTAGTCCTGCAAAGACGCCTGAGTGGTTTTCCTCTGGTCCGACCTGTAACTGTGAATCAGTGAAAGGCTCTAATGATGATCAGCGTGATGGGCAGATGTTTCCACAGCAGCAGCAGCAGCAGCAGCAGCAGCAGCAGCAGCAGCAGCCACTCCCTGAGTGAAGGCAGCAGTGGAACATGTGAGGAGGACGCTGTTTTCCACACTCCTGGCCAGATTTGGTTTAGCGGACTGCAGGAATGTTTGGACGGTGCTGGCAGCAGTGGGCTGACTGCTTTTACTGGGCCAGGTGTGCGTCACCACCCTCCACCGTTACACGGCCCCCGCTGTGGGGGGGGGGGGGCTTGATTAAAATGAACGCTCCTGGGTTTCTCTCTGCGTCTTCTGGTGAACTGCCGGCTCTTTCTCTGATGCACTTTAATCACACAAGCTAAGGGAAACTTGAAGTTTGTCCCAAAACGGTTTTAAGTGCTCATTTGGAAAAGCTTTGCTTGGCATCAGGGGGAGTCTTAATAAATAACCTTGAGATATGCAGCATAAATCAGCATTTGTGTGTTTTATGGCGACTCCAGTTTCCAATTTTCCACGTTTTTTTCTTCCCTTGATGAAGCACAGATGTCTGAAAGGTTGGAGGAGTTTTCTGGACGGTCTGCTGCTCTGTAAGGACGCCTCTATCAGGGACTCAGAGCAGCAGACTGGAGAGCCAGTGTGAAGAAAACTCTGAATCACAAAGAGCTGAAACACGGCTTTCTGTCTGCACATCCATTCTCGTCTCTTTTATCCTTCCGTCGGCTTTGATCGGCTCTTCTGGTCTGAGTGCGCATATGTCAGATGTCAGACGGACTGATGCGCTCCAGATGTGTGCAGCAGCCTCTTTAAACTTTATTATCGATCCTCTATCATCTGCAGCACACATGTCCTCTCACAGCTGGATGGGGCGGGCTCCGGGTTTTACTCAGCGGCTGCGGTTGGGTTAGCAGATGAACCTGAGATGTTTACTGCAGGAGCAGCGAGTCGTTATTTCCAAAATGATTTCTGCCCATTCAGCACATCGAGTTCAGAGGAGCTGAGCATGGTGGGAAAATCCTGCTGCAGCCCCGACCTGATGTTTTCCCTCCAAGTAACTTTCCTGTAAACTTCTATGTTGGTCTTTATCGAAGCTTCCTGAAGGTTTTCTGTTAGCTTTGTAAACGTTTGCACTAAGCTTTAGTCCAGCAGATTCTGATTTTTAGAGGGTGTGTTTAGTAAAGAAGGCCTGAAACGGTTCAGGAGGTGGACTGACGAGAGGAAGAGCAGCTTAGAGGATCTGGACCTGTTGGACTGGCTGATTACAGAGAAAGTCCAGAGATGAAGATGTTCAGGTTCTGGGAATGATAGAAACATTGGCCGATGTCCAGGGGAAACGGTGCTAGAAGGTCTGGAGAACCAGTGATCAGAACCATCTGGAACGATCCGGATCAGTCAAACTGAAGATGAAGAGAAAAGCAGCCGTGGTGTTTAACTAATGAGAAACATTCAGAGAAATGCCAACTTTGATTTTATAACACTTAGTCAGTGGAGAAAAAAACTAATAAAAATAGAAATGAACAAAACCAGCCATTAAATTTCTCTAAAGTATTTTAAGATTCATACTTTCAGGTTCAGCTGAAGGAACCAGAGGATTAAAGATAACGTGACACAAATTCCACTTTTCTTTGCTCCTCCTCAGACTGGGAAAGACAAGAAAACATGCAGCTTCAGAAATGAAGAGAAGGCATTAATATGACAGCGTCAGCAGCTGGCTGCTGTTTTTATATCTGGAGTTCTGCAGCTCAGAATCAAAAGCCCGGCCCAAATCAGCCCAAACATGTTTAGAGTCAAGCTTGGTTTATCCTTACTTAACCTCAACAGAACCACCTTTAATTAAAGAGTTCTGTATAAATGCAACATTTCTGGACCAGCGGTAGAATAATACGATCAGAACCTAAAGCATAAAATATATCCTTAACTGATCGGTTACAGTTTCTATCTAAATATTCTACATTTACCATTTACTATGAGATACTGCTGGTTAATAAGCTCCTCAGTTAGTACCGGTTAACTACCCACTGGTTCCTGCTTAGTTCCCAGGGCGTTCCCAGTTAATCAAACTTTATCTTATTGTAAAGAGTTTCCAGAACCGCGTCTCTTTCCTGCATAAAGTCTCGTTTTGGGCCAAACGTTTGCAGCGGCTCTTCGTTAATAAAACATTAACACCGCAGACGTGCTGCAGGCTGCAGATTTAGATGAATGGGTTCCTCTGGTGTTGTGACAGAGAAACCAGAACCACGTTCAGCCAAGCCCGGCCGGCGCTGCAGAACCGCGGCTTTGGACCGACCTGAAGTCACATGAGCATGAGAGGAGGACACAAAGAGCTTTGGTTTCCTTGAAACCTGGTGATTTAGGTTCTACCTTTGGACCGCAGAGCCGGTTTGGTGGCTGCAGGCAGAACCAAGCCAAAGCTTCCGCTCTTTGGGTTTAACTCTGCAGAACCGCAGGTCCTCACTGCTTCAAGAAGGCAAATGGAGACCAGGCCGACGGGGTTTGGCTCAGACGTTCAACGTTTAGTTTAAATCTCTGCAGGTGGGATTTCAGTAAAATTATTGGGAGAAATTGTTTAATTTTTGTAGTTTCACTGCAGCTAAAAATTTTATTTTCCTTTTTTATATTTTCTTCCAAATCTTTAAAATCTTTAAACGTTCTGCATCAAGACTTCTCCTCTTCTCTTAAGGTTTCTAAGATTTATTTGCACGTTGGGTACTTTTTTACAAACATTCCCTTTGACAACTGACATCTTTAAAGGCACTGTTTGTTCTAATTAAGGCCTTTTATTACTTTTTTCCTTGACTTTTTGTAAACTACAGGTAGGGAACAATGAATTGTGTTAAAAAGGCTCCTGAACTCCCGCAGCGCCACACAGACATGATTTATCACCAATGAATGTGTGAAAAATCTCAAAGGAAGCAGTTCAGCAGACGATAAGTTGCAGCAGTGAGGATAATGGAGGACGTCGTGTGTCGGTTGGTGGATTTTTGTTCTGTTCACTAAAGACCTTCAGAAGCTCTTCACACAAGAGAGGGGCAGGAAACTCTTTCCTCAGAAAGAAGTCGCCCCCTTAGAAAAATGCAGAGGTGAGGTACCTGGAGAGGTTCTGGAGTAAGAGCTGCTTTAAACCTTTTGCACATGTGTAGAAGCAGGACCCAGGAGACGCAGAAGCAGAACTTTAATCACCTGGAAGCTTCACTGCTGTTCCCCTTACCCTCCACCAGGTGTCAGCACATGTTTCTGTTGTCAAGGAACCAAGAACCCAATAAAGGTCCTAATCATCCTGGTTCTTCTCACCAGACCGATGCAGACTTGTTCCCTGCATCCCAGCATCACTCTTAGTCTGCGCTACCAGCCCAGACACAAAAACGTCTTTATTCAGAAACCATCATTGGGTTTTAAATCCTGTCATCACAGGTTTGAAGCAGAACTTTATTTTCCATTTGATTCAGGAGGTTAAAAGCAGCTAAATGAAATGAAATAGGGAGTTTCTCACCGCATTGAATGTGTCACTGCTCCCGGTCTGTCCAGGTTTATGTTCCCCGGCAGACAGGTGAGAAATGAACAGGTGAGCTCCTCTGTGAGAGCTAAACTGTGGCTTCAGAGGGTTAAAAGTTTTAAGATTGGCTAACAAGGAGGTGAAAGAAGCTCTCTTTTCTTTCCTGGGGCATTACTTCACATCCTAATGTAGGAAAAACTGACTCCAGAATCACATCCAGCCAACAATCCTCCCTAAGAACGCCGTGATGTGAGCAGGAAAGTCCAGCGTTTGCCCAGGAGAGCTAATTACCAAAGGTCTCCATCTAGCAGCTGCTTTCTATCCTCACCCTGCTCACTCCTGATACTCCTCCCTGAAAGCAGGCTGGACACACAAACGCCTGATTATCATCTGATAAAACCCAGAGCTTAAAGATAATGCCCTACAGCATATACTTCTGGGGGACTCACGTCTCTCTCAGGACCCTTTGGGGAAATTACCTGGAACTTTCCCTGAACTTGTCTTGTTCTAGCGGTTTTTCTAAGGATCAAACTATTTTTTGGTGGCTTTTAACTACAAACCTGAGCTGTAAATGATGATCACCATTGTCTACCTGGTAGACTTCTCAGGCGTTCTCTGCTGCGCTCCGTTCGACTATAGCGGTTGTTACATTTGAGATTTCTGATGGGAAGCTGGGATTTCCGAGTTCCGACTGCAAATCGAATGCTACATTAGTGTCTGTAATAGAAAACACAGGAGGAAATGTGGGTTAAAAGTAATAAATAAGCCCCAGCCTGGTTAAAGGCTGTATAAGCACAGAGGCTGTAACCTGAGCTTAGTTCCCTGCAGCCTGGGGAATCAGGCTGGATTACCATGTGACATGAAACATGCAGCTTTCCTCAAACTTGCAGGGAACACCCGGGAATCCGGCTGCTGGACGACATCAGCTGTGATCTGTTACTTTAAGAGACTTTCAGTTCACAGAGTTACTTTGTAGAATCTGGAGGGTACACTGCTCAGTGTCTGGGTAACTTTCTAAAAATCACAGGATACTTTCCAGACCTACAGGTTGCTCCTTAAAATTAAATGGGTACCTTCCTGAAACCTGTAGGTTAGGTTTTAGAACCGGCTTTTTACCCAGCCCGTCTTCTCAGAACCTACACAGGATTGGTCAAACAGCTGTAGCAGGGTTCTTAACAAGGTACATTATACCTTCTATAGAGTTACCTTCCAGGAACTGAAAGGCTCCTTCCAGAACTTGCAGGTTACTTTCAGGAACTTGTGCGTTGTTCTACTAATCTTTGTAGTTTACAGGCTGCCAGTCAGGTAACCGCTAAGTGCTGGAAATAACCGCTTTCATTTCCCAGCTAGGAGCGTTCTGGATCAGGTTCCCATGTTCTCCTGGTGCATGTTGTCCTGTCTGCTGGTCGGGGAACGTTCTCTCTCCAGCCCTGAACAGCATTTAGTAGATATAGTGAAGGAACAGCTGGAGAAAGCGTACCTTGTTGAAGAATGAATGTTGCAGGTTGAATGACTGAAGCCAATCAGCACTAAAGCAGGAGGCGGTTTCCTGTGTGTCTGATCTGAGCTTTCTGTAGACAAACCTGAAGTAGCTGCTCCTGTAGAGGACAAAGGTGTCTCTAATGTTCAGGTTTCACAACTCATGACACTTGCTCAGAGTTGTCAGATTTCAGTCAGATATTGACTATTAGACTTAGACTTTAACTTGTTACTGGGAACTACGCTGGTGCTCCTGATTTCTGCTTCCCGTTTCACCAACTTTAAATGCGGCTTTTATCAGAATTTCTGAGCGTCCTCTCTAGGAAGACAAGTTTATTTATGGAGTTCTTTTCAGTAACAAGACTAGGAACGCTCATTCTTTGTTTTCCTCGGGTATCTTTGTATCATCTGTGAATTGTGAGCTCCTTAATGACACACTCTTGTTTCTCCTTCCTCGTTGTGCCTGAAGATGAAGAGGCCTCGGTTGTTACCCCTGTGTGCCCTCCTGGGGGTCCTGATGGCAGGACTCCCCTTAAACCTCGATGCTCAGGAAGGTAAGTCGAATTCTTTTTAATTGTTTTCTACCTTTTCACCAAGAAAACCGTTTTTCTCATTTCAACTGTCTTTCCAAAAAAGTTGGGATGCTTTGTAAACAAAACGCAATAATTAATGATGGCTATTCCAGTTAAAGCCAATAAAGACTCAATACTTTGTCCCAAAAACTGCAGCAGACTGATGCAAACTGGAAAATGGTCCAAAATCTATGAGCATTTTAGCAAAAATCTGAACTTCATACATCGGTCTGTTTACATCTCCAATCAGGGTTCAGATCCTTAGAAAACCATCTCACGTTCTTTTAATTTACATTTTTATAGAAATTCCTGACTTTTTTGTAAAGCTTGTTGTAAAATTTAACAAATATGATCCATATTAGCACAGACGGATTTTTACATGACTAAATATATCTCTGAAAACATGAGCATAGTGTTCATGATGAACAAAACAGACTGATGCTGTCAAATCTGAAGTGGCCTAACCAGTTTAATGTGTGAAACTATGTGTGATGCCTTGCACAAAGTGTCTTTTCACCGGTCTTCTGTCCTCTGACATTCTCCTCTGAAGACTGTGCACAAGGCTCGGCAGCTGATGTGTACTTTCTAGTGGATTCGTCCTGGAGTATGGGGCAGGAGAACTTTGAACATGTCAGAACGTTTCTGTCCACCTTGGTAAAGTCTCTGCACCAGGTCGGAGGAGGGCGCTTTCACTTTGCCCTCACACAGTACAATAGCAGGCCCCAAACGGAGTTCCGCCTCAACACCTACCCAACAGCGCAGGACGTCCTGGCACACATCAACGCCATGTCTTACCGCGGCGGCGGCACCCGGACCGGCCTGGGTCTGGACTTCCTCCTCCGTACGCATTTGACCTCTGCGTCGGGAAGCCGGGCAGCCGACGGCGTGGCCCAGATTGTGGTGGTCCTGACAGATGGGCGATCGCAGGATGATGTCGCCGAGCCGGCTAAGGTGCTTCGGATGGCAGACGTGGAGATATTTGCGGTTGGAGTCCAGGATGCGGTGGACTGGGAGCTCAGGGAGATGGCTAGCCAGCCGCAAGAAACTCACGTGTTCAATGTAGACTCTTTTCTGAAGTTGCGGGATATAATTCAGGATTTAGTAGTGAACCTTTGCGGGGCAGTTACCCGG